>NC_084522.1:11822318-12034818 GCF_024500385.1 Phyllopteryx taeniolatus
ACATAATTAAAAACAGAATAAAATGATTTGAAAATCATGTTCAACCTATATTTAATTGAATACACTACAAAGACCAGATATTTAATTTTCAAACTGATAAAGTTTATTGTTTTTAGCAAATAATCATTAACATAGAATTTTATGGCTGCAACACGTTCAAAAAAGCTGGGACAGGTGTCAAAAAAGAACACGGAGAAAGACTTCCGGACGGCTTTGAAGAAATTCTGGTCCACCATCCGGCGTCTGAGGCGGGGGAAGCAATGCACCGTCAACACTGTGTATAGTGGGGATGGACCGCGACTCGTGACGTTGTGAGTCGGTGGGGAGAATACTTCGAAGACCTCCTCAATTCCACCGAGACACCTTCCCATGAGGAAGCAGAGTCTGGGTTCTCTGAGGCGGGCTCTCCTATCTCTGGGGTTGAGGTCACCGAGATGGTTAAACACCTGTTTGGAACAGCCCACAGGTGAACAGGCTAATTGGGAACAGGTGGGTGCCATAATTGGCTATAAAAGGAGCTTCCCTGAATTGCTTAGTCATTCACAAGCAAAGATGTGGCGAGTTTCACCTCTTTGTGAACAAGTGCGTGAGAAAATAGTCAAACAGTTTAAGGACAATGTTCCTCAACGTAAAATTGCAAGGAATTTAGGGATTTCATCATCTGCGGTCCATAATATTATCAAAAGTTTCAGAGAATCTGGAGAAATCACTGCATGTGAGCGGCAAGGCCGAAACCAACATTGAATGCCCGTGACCTTTGATCCCTCAGGCGGCACTGCATCAAAAACCGACATCAACGTGTAAAGGATATCACTACATGGGCTCAGGAACACTTCAGAAAACCAATGTCAGTAAATACAGTTGGGTGCTACAGCCGTAAGTGCAACTTGAAACTCTACTATGCAAAGCAAAAGCCATTTATCCACAACACCCAGAAACGCCGCCGGCGTCTCTGGGCCCGAGCTCATCTAAGATGGACTGATGCAAAGTGGAAAAGTGTTCTGTGGTCCGACGAGTCCACATTTCAAATTGTTTTTGAAAATTGTGGACGTCGTGTCCTCTGGGCCAAAGAGGAAAAGAACCATCCGGACTGTTATGGACGCAAAGTTCAAAAGGCAGCATCTGTGATGGTATGGGGCTGTGTTAGTGCCAGTGGCATGGTAACTTACACATCTGTGAAAGCACCATTCATGCTAAAAGGTACATACAGGTTTTGGAGAAAGATATGCTGCCTTTCAAGCAGTCTTTTTCATGGACGCCCCTGCTTATTTCAACAAGACAATGCTAAACCACATTCTGCACATGTTACACTAGCGTGGCTTCGTAGTAAAAGAGTGCGGGTACGAGACTGGCCTGCCTGCAGTCCAGACCTGTCTCCCATTGAAAATGTGTGGCGCATTATGAAGCGTAAAATACGACAACGGAGACCCCGGACTGTTGAACAGCTGAAGCTCTACATCAAGCAAGAATGGCAAAGAATTCCACCTACAAAGCTTCAACAATTAGTGTCCTCAGTTCCCAAACATTTATTGAATGTTGTTAAAAGAAAAGGTGATGTAACACAGTGGTAAACATGACTCTGTCCCAGCTTTTTTGAAACGTGTTGCAGCCATAAAAGTACAACTTAATGATTACTTGCTAAAAACAATAAAGTTTATCAGTTTGAACATTTAAAAATCTTGTCTTTGTAGTGTATTCAATTAAATATAGGTTGAACATGATTTGCAAATAATTGTATTCTGTTTTTATTTATGTTTAACACAATGTCCCAACTTCATTGGAATTGGGGTTGTAAATATACTTGGAAATCTAACTACTTATCGACACATCGGGAAAGACGAGGACTAAAAAAGGCACTGGACCATCCAACAATCACTACAGGATTTACTGACCCCATTACGGCACCATTCGTCCATACACAAATCCCTAAATTAAACATTCTACATTTATATGTACTATAAATATGTACATATAAATGTAGAATGTGTTGTAATAACCTAGATAGAATCTTTGAAATACCTTATACCTTCTGTACTCAAAACAATAATGCTCTCTTCTTGATGGATGACCTTACGCAAATATCTTATGATTCAGGGAGCAGCTGGCAGGAAACAAAAGCACATGTCTAATGGCAAAAAGCAGCCTGCTGGCAGAAATCCCATTTTAGGCTGCTTCTCTGATAACTGAGATGGATGTTTAGATGACACTCACCTGGTGCCTTTTCCTTGTGGACAAGATTGATTGTCACGACAAATGAGGAAATCAGCACAGAACTACTCGCAAAATGTCTTATAGGAATATATTGTATACCAAGCAACCTCACAGGATAGGCTGGTATACCTACCACCACTTGAATGGCAGTAGTTTTCTCTGATGTAGTGCTGTACTGCGTCACGGTTGGGGTAAAGCAACCTGTGGATCTTTCATCCCTTGACTGGGCCGTGTGGTTTTGGAAAATAAAAAAACAATTTATTTTCGTCAAGCTATTGTTTTATGTACTATAACTCTAAATTTGAAGATTATTGTGATCATCTAACATTAAAGTAAAAGGTGGTTAATTCGCTCAAAATAAGGATCATAACCACCGATGTGTGGCAACCGCCAGTACAGCAATCCCACTTGCGGCAATATGATTGGCTGCATGACATGCACCGCTGCACTATGACTGCTGCTGTATCCCGGTAGGACAGCGCCTACTACTAACCCTAACCCTAAAGAAGTATGTGAATTCAGTGTGGCAATGTAATTATGAATCCCACTAACCATAACCCACCCTAACCCATCCTCACCCACCCTATCCCAGACCGTAGCCCAAACCCTAATCAAAGCAAACTTGATTTTTTATTTTTTTTGTACAACTCTTGACGCATATTTGGACTGGTCATCTCATTATATCTACGTAGCCTGCCCTTCTGGGTAGCCTGCCCTTCTGCGATATAGGGCAATCATAATGCAGCAGGGCATGTTCTGCCTTGAACACGAGTGGGATTCCTAATAAAGTGCCAGTACGGCTAACCAGTGACATTATACTGTACATACATACATACATACATCACCTTGGGTGCTGAATCGTAGGTCGAGGTTGCCGTCATATTGGATGTGGCAATGATCTTATGGTATTAACTTGACTGGTATTGACTTTTGATTCTATTTGGCCATCATAACATCCATCCATCAATTTTCTGTACCGCTTATCCTCACTAGGGTCACGGGCGTGCTGGAGCCTATCCCAGCAATCTTCGGCCGAGAGGTGGGTTACACCCTGAACTGGTCAACAGCCAATCGCAGGGCACATGTAAACAAACAACCATTAGCACTCGCATTCAGACCTACAGGCAATTTAGAGTCTTCAATTAACCTACCATGCACGTTTTTGGGATGTGGGAGGAAACCGGAGTGCCCGGAGAAAACCAACGCAGGCACGGGGAGAGCATGCAAACTCCACACAGGTGTGACCGGGATTTGAATTCCGGTCCTCAGAACTATGAGGCAGATGTGCTGACCAGTCGCCCACCATGCTGCTATCATAACATCATTTTGCAAATATAATTTGCAGACTTTGTGGCTAATACATCCAATAAGTGTGCTGACGCATCACAGCAACAGGCCAACCCACTCTAGGTGTTGTCTAGTTTAACGTTTAAACGTCTACGGTGCTGTTTTGTTGCTTGCAGAAATAAAATTACTTTTTTTCTGTAACAATTTATTTTACAAATGCAGCATGCACACACGCACGCATGCGCACACACACACACACACTATATATATATATATATATATATCTACATACATAGCAGCAAAGATCTTCATTTTGTGGTTCCCGGTGCTCCACCGAAAGGTGGTAAACTGGTCCAAACTTTATTTCTCATGAAGTAATGGTGGGATAGGCTCCAGCACGCCCGCGACCCTAGTGAGGATAAGCGGGACGGAAGATGAATGAATGCATGAACAATATTAAATTTTCAAACGGCAGCACAGTTGAGCATTTGGTTATCACATCTACCTCATAGTCAGGAGAGCTGGATTCAGATCTCCGTTGGAACACACCACGTGCATTACATCACTGAACGTGCATTACATCACCGAAATCTACACCCACAGCATACACTTATGGTTTAATTAATTCATCTGTTACAAACTCAACATTATAATATTTGGAAAAGACAGATTTATTTCGCTCACTGGATTGTGCAGTCGTACCTAATGTTGTGGCCAGTGGAGATCATATTTAGATCGAATATCTGATACCAAAAAACACTCCCTCTTCAAGCTTTGAACTTGGGTGTTTTTATCATCTGATGCTATGACTTCTTTTCACCCTTCTCCTTCAGACACTCTTTGTTTTCCATCAAGCACTCAAGACTCCTTTTTTGTTATCTTTTTTCCTCATCTCCCTCCTTCCATTTCTGTCCTCACCTCTGACTTGACACTTGTTTCTGCTTTCCCTCATTTCTTTATGCCTATACATTCTCCTCCTACTCCTCCTTCCCCCTCCTCCCATTCTTCTCTCCCTCCTTGTGACAGGTTCCATTATCATGTTTCTCACGGCTCGCCTGCTCTCCTCCTGATGGATGACCTCACGCGAATATTAATTTACTGTAGCATTAACAATATCACATCTTATTCTACACTTATTTCTCCCTCCCCATGCTTTCTGCTCCGCCTCCCTCCATCACTGTGAACTACCCTCCAAACACCCTTCAAGCCACTTCTCTCATTTTCTTTTGTCACTTTGCTCTGACTCTTTTTACCCTTATGTCTTCATCTCCCTCTGCAACTCCTACCAAAGTTACTGCTCAAAGTTAGTTCTTGAACAATTAGCATTTAAAAGGACAATAAAATGGCCTGTGGATGGACTCTGTTATTCAGTTGATCCCTTGCGGATTTCATACACTGATGTAATCTTCACATAAATACAAACATAAAAGTGCGCAGACGACAACAATATTAATTTACGTGGCATTTAGCGTGGCCCTATAATACTCGTCCTTTTGGAGCCAAATGTTGAGGTAATCTAAATAATTCATGTGCCACATTATGACACATGATGCATGGTTAAAATGTTGAGCGAAAGGTGCAAACATTATAGAGACCAGAGGTGGAAATACAAAAGCTGTTGACATGAGTGGAGATGGAGGGAGGAAGAAGGAAAGATGCATACAGAGATTAATGTTGATGAATGACAAGAGAACAGGTTGTATTGCTGCTTGTGCTGTTTATTTGTTGCTCTCTTGAGCTGGTCTTGAGACGTAAATCACTTTTTTTAAATCAATGGCTCATACTCTTTCTCTCGAAGTATCCATAAAGATATTGTTATATCTCTGTGGAATGTGAAAAGCAAGATGTGACACTGACAAACCGTCTGTGTCAACCAGTCAGCATTTGTTTGCACAGCCCGGCCCCTGAAGCATTCTGGGAACATCCAGAAAAGGCTCTTGTTTCTTGGAGGAACTAAAACAACCTTGTGGGGACGTTTTGTACCAGAGTAGTTTTTGGTAGAAACACGGGGAATTCAGCGTAGATAGGGAAGTTCCTGAAAAGGTTCCTGTGGTGCAAAAGGAGCTATTTTGCAAATTGGGTACAGATTTTTAGCAAGAAACACGAAGTATAGGCACTTGATGAATGATATGATGATGATGTCATGGGCCGGACTGGTTACCAGTCAATCGCAGAAAGAAAGGGCAATGACAGTTAAGAACAAGACAGCAAGGATGTTTTCGATTCATCGACCTCTGGGTTATGGGACAAGCACGCTTTTGCTATGCCACTTTGCTGTCAGTTCTAAATGCTTTCTCGATCATTATAAATAGATCTTGTTCATTACTGTATTAGCAATAAATGCCCATTTTACAAGCAGCCAGGCTTTTAAATGTCAAAAATTGCGCACACCACCACCCTTAAGTCACACGTCCTGGACCCATATTTAATTACGGATCAAAGTCAACGCCTGACTGAAGTTTCTCAGCTTGCCATTTACTGGCACTTTAAAGAAAAGTTCTTGTTAAAGGTAAAAAAGGACATTTTAGAAAGGCTTTTTAAGGCCTTTAACTATTTTACCAAGGGCAGTGCCTGCAGTATTAATGCCGGTTGGATGCTGCTTAAATGACTAGCTTGATGGATACTGAGTCACCTTAGTCTTCCATGTGACAAAGTCTTCGTCCCTCCTGTTCAGCTGCTGCGGTCTCACTTCTTGTAAGCCATGGTGTCTGTTAGTCTGACTAGCCACATTAATGTACTGGAACTTTTAAAGTCTATTGTAATTGAGTACCAGAGTGTAGGCTATGACACATGGTTCTAAAGAGCCTCAGCCTGTACAGATTTTATCAAGAAATGTGGGCGGATTTATAAAATATAAAGTGTGTAGGCTCAATTATGCTCTATGTATGTTTTAAACATTCGAAATGTCCTTCCCGTTTTACTTCCTTGAGTCCACTGCGTTGACATGAATGTTCTGAGAGTAATGTGATCGAGGCTATAACTCTCTGAATGAAAAATATCCTCAAATATTGAATGAAGTTGAGGAGTAAAGTGTTTGACAACAAATATAGAGCTGTAAATTTAAGTAAAGTTAAGTCAAAAGAATGCAGTCTTTTTTAACACACAAAGCAAACAACGGTGGTCTGTGTGGTTGTTGTGCAGTATACGGCTCCAAAGTGGTGAGCAAGAGCAAGTGGGGGTGCTGCAAGTGTGAGCAAGTGGTTATTTTTCATCATAGTCGTTGATGTGTGTAGTTTTATGCGCTGTAAAAGTCAAGCTAATTCCCCAGGAGAAACCACAGGGGTCTGTGTGTCATCTTATTTCAGAAATTGAGGGAAAAGGGGGACTCTCCAAGTCAAAGCACTTCTGTATAGCCCATGAGTTGCTCCTACACTCCCTGAACATTGAGCATAAACGGCTAGAATCAATAAACACCTCAAGGCAAGCTGATTGTGAATTATTTCAATTGGTATCTGCAATTTCTGAAAATAATTTTCTTCGAATCTCAGTTCTACTTTTGCTTTGTATCTGCACGCTTCCATGACAAATATATATATACATATATATCTATATTAGGCTTTACACGATCAGGATTTTTGGGGCCGATCAGCGAGTTTAAAAAACCGATCACCGATCTGATCACAAGATGGAGGAATGTGTCTATTTAAATGACCTGTTGGTTTACTGTATATACTTGTGTACTTAATTGCTCAAAAAATTATATTTACAATAAATAATGTCTCTTTGTTCCTCTATTTATGCCATTGAGGCATAGTGACAGACAGAACAAATAAATACTCTTCTATTAGATGGCAGGAAGTACATACAGTAATTAATGTATCCACTTTTTGTGACATTCTTGTTTGTTGGTGTGCCGTGCGATTTTTCAATTGTAAAATACGTTCCTTGCCTCCATAAAGGTTGGAAATCACTGCTCTAGTCAGATCGTGTATTCTAATCAGTCAGGTCAAATCAACATTACAACATGACAGAAATAATGGGTGCTAACTTACTGTAATTAAATTATTTTATTTTTAATCAAATTACTTCACCCACACCGAAACTTTAGAGCATGATTCGACAGAACAGCGGCTACCACTAGCTTGCTAGGCTACATAGCATTTTATTGCCTGCTTGCGAGCTATATCGTATTAAAAGTATGTGAACATACCTCAAGCAAGCCTTAAACGAACGCCCTCTCCTGTCCTAAGCACCGGTGACCACCAACACACGTTTTTCCCCATTTTGTTTTTATAATACAAACTCGGCGCGCTCCACTCTTGTTGTCGTCGCCACTGTAATGAGTGTATCCGGTCGCATTTGAGTTGACAAGATAAAGCCCAGTGATCGTAAAAAACGGGATGCGGTGGTATCGGAATACAAGATTTTAATGCAATAGTCTGACAGTGCAATTGTGAAAGAGAAAATTTGACTTTTAGTCTGATCCGGGCATTACGTGTTGCCTGTCTCCGACGTGTTGTCTGTCCCACACCGCCAAGGTTTTTATAACTTCTTTGGCCGTCAGATATTTACAGTACTATGTCAAAAGACAGGCGACAAGGCTAAATATAAACGATCTTTTGGATTCAAATATACTGTGCATCCGGCGACGCGGAGTTAATGCCTTTTGTGGAGCCGATCAATGGCGTTATTGATCGGATCGGCGAATTAAGACATTAAAGCCGATCAGCATAAAATGCTAAATATCGGCCGATACCGATCAGCCCGATCAAATCGGTGTAGTCTAATATATATATAAGAGAGAGACAGACAGACAGCTAGCTACATACTTTGTTCCTGGCAAAGGGAAATTCCTTATGTACAGGTGTACAGGATACATCATGCTTATTTATGTTTATGTTCAATGTACTTTGTGTATTTTGTCAGTCAATTTATAGGAATGCTTCAGCAACATTGAAGTTGTTCACTCATCTAACTAATTTACAATTAACCTAATTTGGCAACTCAGACTCCCTTCCATTCCACTTGTATACAGACACCTCTAACCACATTTTCTCACTAACACTGATTTAGGCAAAAGCACCCAAAAGCAAAACTTGTATGACTAAATAATACTCAGTTGATGGGATGGATTTTCTACTTGGACTTGGAGCCACTGAAGCTAAATAACAAAGTTTTAAGCACCATTGTTTTTTTGCTCCAACGCCACAGTTGTAAATTTACTTAAACTCACCTCAATACTTCAATACTATGGCCATGATTTAGTTGTCTGTTCTTATCAGACAGAAATTGCCCAGGTGGGACATTGCGTGTCTGAAGTGTGCATTGACACAGCCGTTGCGGGTTGCAGAATTAATAAAACTAAATATGTGGCGATGCCAGTGAGCAGGTAAGATTGCTTTCAACGCAAAAGGGATGTGGACAGTGAGTCTCAGGCACTGGTCACAGTCTGCGGCATTCTGGCGTTCAACTTCAACCCCTCATCCCGCATTGGTCCCTTAAACATTAGACAGGGAAAAAGAAATGCTTGCTTTGAAGGCCAGTGGGAAAGACGTTTGTGAAAACCACACTCAATTGAAAGCACCATCGGACCTGATATTATAAATTCTACCAGAAATAAGCACCCAGAAGGCAACTAGGTGCTATGCAGTGGGCAGGGGGCAACAGACCCTTGAAATATGTGTTTGACAGAGCTGTTATTGTCCTTTTAAGTGTTACCGGTAAGCATCCATGGTATTGTATCAAATTTAGCTTTACAGTCATATCTGCAGAGATCAGTCTGCTTCAAAATAAGTTATGAGTAAAACTCAGAATATCAATATAAATTGATCCTTCTAATGCAGCTCTAATACACAGCTGACAATTTTTGTAGCTGAGAAGTGCCCGAGAAACGGTATAAAGCACTGACTACTTAAACGCTGAGTACAAAATCCTCTGCATTCTGGATGATTGTAACTCTGTTTTTAGACAGACAAACACATTGTATACAGTACAACAGAGTTAACAGACGCAACAAGTGCAGTACAGCACAATAATAATAAAAAAAACAAATCCTTGTGATTTTGAGTGCCTTGTAAACTAAATACAGACATTCCACCAAAGAGGCAATTAAAATTGGAGGAGGTTAGTGCTTCCATTTTCAAAACGGCACACAGGAGCAGAAGAAGCAAGATGGTCAGAGAGGCCCTCAAGCTGCTTCCGATAAATACCCAGTCTCTGTGATAGATTCTATCTAGATCCAACATCCATTTAGTGTTCAACCATTACTTTTACTGGTTCATCCAGAATTCATCCAGTACAGTGTCCATCCACTACTCTTATTTGAAGTACTGTTTCTGTGCTACAAGTGTCTCCAAAACTATCAGAACAAAGAGACTGTTTGCAGTAGGGATGTCTGGCATTTGTGTAAGTTTTGGTAAGAATTCAAAGGTCCAGTCAGACTTTGTCTTTGGAAGCATGAAAGCATGAAGCAGATTTAACTGGACGTGACTGTTTCACAGATTTGAAAACTGCCCCTGATCCCAAAATCATTTTGTATTCATGTGAGTAAGAGTTGATGAACATTATCTTAGCCGTGAATTACTCAAATATTTCTGACCTTTCACCAACCTTAGCATCAACACCAATGTTAAGCAGACCAGGTGCCAGCTGAATGGCCTGCAATTTAACATGCTAATTCAGTTGATCGGAAGATGATGAACTTTGGGTCACAGCTGCAGTGAACCGCAAACGGCCCAGCTTTTGATGGTAATTCTGCATATCCTCTATGAAATGTGTTATATCGAGAATGCTAACATGACTTGAGAGTACTACAAGAAAGAGAATTACCTCCATGATAATTGTACAACCCATGTATAGACAGTATTTTTTCCAGTTCATTCCAGTTTTTTTTTTTTTACTGTATATGCGTTATTTTTAGACATTAGTTAGTGGAGAGCTTAGGATTCAATGCAGTAAGGATGTAAATGGCTTAATTTGAGCTGACCATCATTTAAATTTTTTTTAACGGTACATACTGTATATATGCAGTATATTAAATAAATTGTAGGATGTATTGTGATTGAATATGACCATGTATATTAATTATTATTATGTAATTAATATTTTTCTTACAACCCTATATAGCGTTACCTTTCTATAAACTCCTAAATTTTAGAAATTCAAGGTTAATCAAAATTATCTTTAAATGTGATCATTGTGTTTGGAACATACAGTACGACTATATTTGCATTTGCAGGGGGCAACAGGTTAAGCAGGTTGGAGGTTTTAGGTGGTTTTGTAGATAAACTAAGCAATAAAATACATCACTGTCTTAAGGTATACCCTAGTATTTAACGATTATGGTGTGGGTTAGCAGTGGTCAGTCTCTAAATATACAGAGTCTTGTATTTGATCATATTGTGAGATGATAGCGGACAAGTGCTGTATTGATTTATTCTCACTAAGTGCGAGGCTAAATACATGCCAAGGAGCAGATGTTATTTAAGAATAAGATTTTCAAGTTTTTCAGAAAAAAAAGACTAAAGAGACAATGTTTTAGATTAACACAATCCTAGTAGAGTTACTTCATTCATTCTCCATCCATCCATCCATTTTGTGAGCCGCTTCTCCTCACAAGGGTCACGGGCGTGCTGGAGCCTATCCCAGCTACCATCGGGCAGGTGGCGGGTGCACCCTGAACTGGTTGCCAGCCAATCGCAGTCATTCATTCTCCTGTATTGTATTTTTTTTTTCTACGTTAGATGGTCCTTGAGGGTCTAATAAAGAGAGAAAGAGTGCTTCTCTTTTCAGAATCTTTATTATCAAATTTCCACTACAATCCTAATGGCCATGCCAGATCATTACTTTGCTAAATCCCAGAGTGGAAAAAAAGATGATTAAAGGCCTAAGAGCAATAATAGAGTGAACGTAGGTAAGAAGAGAGGATGTAATGCCACTTTATTTTTCTCACGTCGATTGATGCCAGTGTAAATGTCTAAATTATCTTGTGATCGCAAGATGAACGCCCTTCAGCCTGCTCTTTCTGAAAAGACCCTTTTATCCTACGCCAGAAGGAGATACGTTACATTTAGCGTGTCTCCTGATTTTTCATTTTTTTTTCGCCAAGGAAAGCCTTGGGAATCACACATATATTGCTAAACATGCATAATGTGACATACAAGCATGCGTGCCAACCTAAAAACACACAGCACAGCGGAGCTGTGTCTCATTGATTGTTCTTGTTACCATCTGAGGACAATAATTGGAGAGGATCGAGAGGTTGTGTGAGAAGGGTAATCATTGTGTTTTGGTCCACCACATTGCTGTCTCCCCGGTGTTCACCACTGTGCAAGCTTGTGTGTATTTATTGTTCTGCGTCACTATCGGGAGTAATCAGCCGAGAGCTATGTGTTTGTTGATGTTGTGCACTGTGTGTGGGGACAATATCTGATAGGTTTACTTGGCCATTCTACATGATTGTGTGATCCTATCAACACTTCATCTACCTCACCTGCCTCCTCCCAACGTGTGGGCCTGCCTGTTCAACATTTACTGTTTACAACAGCAGCAAACATTCAGAAAATCAACAATATTCCCAAAATGTTCCGTTCCTTTCAGCTTTTAACTATAGATTACAAGGAAAAACATGTTTACAAAATGCTCCAATTGCCATAAACATATTGTGTTGATATTTTTCAGTGAAATTAGCATGATACATAGTTGAAAGGCTGATTTACTTTAATGGCAATGATTAAATCAAAAAATTGTCAATATCCAATGTTGTTGTTTCTAGGTTATATATATACACATATATATATCTTTCCAACTGTATGTATCAATGTATCCAACGGAATTGCTGAGCAGAAGTATTGATTATTGCTGTTACTGGTCTTATTTGGGTATGTTTCTACTTCTTGCTTTTTTGTAGCCGTTATAATTCTCAGTGTGTGTTGCTGCTAAGGTTCATGTAGGTGCACCCAGCATGTAAATCCTCATGTTGTCTCCACCAAATTCAGTGAGAGTTCAGTATTTACTAACTTCAATCTGCCTTTGAGCACATGAGTTAAATTCCCGAGGGGAAAGAGGTGGTTGACTATTCATGTGCAGCTTTTATAAGCAAAAAACCTACTATATCTGTATGAACCACCGTACGTGTGACCCTCTCCAAGACCCTGGTGAGTCCTGCATCAGCACACTCCACAAACAAGGTGGATATGCACCTTGGGCATGTTTTACAGAAAACATATTTTGCCATTAGAACAGTATTTGCTAAACTCAACTCAATTTAACTTTATTTATGTAGCATTTTCCCAACAGCCGCAGCTGTAACAAAGTGCTGTAGAGAAAAACAAAACAAAGAATGGATACACAAAACATAAAATAATAATAATAATAATAATAAAAGCATACCGTAAATAATCCCAAAAAAGCATCCCCAATCAAAATATGCCATAGCTCCCACTCTGCATACAGGAGGTGCGGAGTTGTATTCCCTCTTGTTGCACATGTGGTTTGAAGTTGTTAGTAGATGAAAGAAGAGCAGTATTGAAGTCTCCATTGACCAGTATGAGGGGGCTGGGATCATAGACGTCACTCACGTTTATGCTGAATTTGACAATAAAAAAGCATCTGTAGTTTTCTAATAGCCGACAGTTCATCTATTGCCGAATAACACACATACAGGTTCAATCCAGTCCCCGAAAACACACGAGAAATCTTCGGGAAATCCAAAAACTGATGCAACATTGTCATTGTTGGAAGCACATAAGTAATGTCCCCAAACTACCTTAAAGCTGAAGTAAGCTCTCATACAAAACAAATGTGTATCCAATGTATCCAATTTTTTGTTTACTAGATCAGTCATTCACAACACATTGTGAAAATCTTCTCATAATCCTATTTACCTGACTCATGCAGTTTCTGCTGAATTATAAGTCCATCATTGTATTGTGATTGTACAACACATATGGGAATCTGATCAGTGACAGAAATGCTCTGATCCCCTTGCTTTCGCTGTACCATATATTTGTAAATCCAAACTTCTGTGCTGTTTTCAAACCACAAAATTCCACATGATCCAGTATTGCGTGCGTCTCTGTATGTCTCAGTATAGAGAAAATCCATGTTTTTCGGCATTAAACCTTAATTTCCATGGAAATAGGTTGGTCTACAGTGGCTAGATTGAAATGGGAATACCTAAAACCCCAGCATATACCAGTCAGAATTTATAAACTGACATTTTTGGTGCACCACATGCATGCAAAGTTAGGTAATATTTGGTCAAGACACTATCACTATGCAGAGAATTTAATTCAGTAAATAACTAAAATATTAATGTTAAAATAAAACATTCATGCCAAGAACCATTCATTCACAAATTAATTGTGAGTTCTTCTTTTCTCTTTAAATCCTGATGATACTCTTGTAGAAAAATAAATGTGCAGTGTTGGGCAAGTTAATTTCCAAAATGTCAGATTTTAATGTAATTAGTTGTGTAACAATGTTACTGTCTTTGAAGTGTAACATCTTACCCTATGTCTGGAATACTTTTAAGTTACTTTTGTCCCCCAAAAGTATAACATTTGACTTATACTGATACTTAAGTTTAACATGATGACAATGCCAAAGCTAGATACAAAAAAAAAATATATATATCTAATTTGGTGTACTTTCCAGTGAGGCTTTGTACTTTTTCACAAAGTGAGACATTTTATTTGTATAGCATAAGTATAAAAAAGGGACATGCAAGAAGGACAAGGCAGTAAAGAAGCAAGGCAGATGAAAAAGAAAGTGACAGAGGGAATAAACAAGATATCTGAAGGTGACTATTAGTTAGCTGTTCAGGTCCCATATAAGGCAATTTCAAGCTCAATTAGAGAGCAATTGAATGTTTAACAACTCAATGCCTTGTCTTTCTGTCTAAGTGTAAGTCTAAGTGCTTTCCGAAGGTAACTTGATTTGCTTGAGGGTCTTGAAGATGTCTGACCTCTCATGCGCATAAACTTCTGCAAATGTCTTGAGACTGAAGGACTTTGTTTCTTTGTCCTTTTTCTTTTAATTTGAATCCATCCTTTATACTTGGCATCTTCTCGCTTGCCAGGAGTTTTTTTGGCTACTCTCTCGCCTTCTGAACGAGTCAGAGCTTTTGGTGGGCCACAGTCTGACTGGTTTTAAATATTTGTGAGACGGAGGAGTCAAACAGTTCCAGTATCTTTCATCTAGTATGAAGATCCCCAAATTAATTTTGAGACACTGGCCGGGTGAGATAAATTCAACACCTCTGTCATTTGAAATATAAGTCATGTGTCATTGTGATATTAAAAGTTTTTTGGTGGTGTTTCACCAAAAAAAAAAAAAAGCTGTGAATTAGACTTAGGGGTGGAAAGAAAAGAAATGAAGAGGAACACAGGTGACAAATTGATTAAACTGGACGATAAAAGTAGCTCAGAGCAATAGTTGAAAAACAGGAAAGAAAATTGCAAATGTGTGAATAAAACAAGGTTTAAGGAGCAAAAACAATTTGGATCAGATAAGAACCTTATTTGGTCATCGGCCTGTCATTTGTCATTTATCTACTGTCTACATTAATTGACTGTCATTTTCAAAATTGTTAACACATGCTCCCTGTAATGTGGCAGCTGACAATAAAAAACGATTTGTTTGATATGCACCAAGGTAATAACCATGAATTATCATGACCTTAGATTAATTGGGCTTTTAATATAGTCATTAAAGTCCAGTCTGAAATACAGATACTTTTTTCAATGAAGATAGTGTTCTGCTCTTTTTTAGGATGCTTTGAGGCTCAATGAAATAGCATGATTATACTGGGGATTTCAAGAGCAAACAACATCCTTTAGCATTTGCAACTCACTGGTCTCTATACTATGAGTGTGTCTGTGTCCGTTGGACTGTTAAGTGTCTCACGCTCTCACAGCATTAGAAAATGAAAAATGCCTTTAAAATAATATCTACGAGCCATAGCCGATTACAATACCTGAGGTCTTGGTATTTTATTTCACAAATGCACTAACCGTCATTTTAACACTGTAAGTAGAGGTGGTATACGGATGGTCCTACATGGCTGTGACTTAAAACAACTAATTATTAATTGAACCATTTTAGATCAATCTATCTTCCTGCTACCCCTATGACCATGGAGTAGTTATCAATCCTGTTCAGTTTCCAAATGTTTGACTTCATGACAGCCGTTTTCCATGTAATTAGCTGCTTTTGGCTCTGTCACATTCATAAAGTTTTTCACTTGCTACAAAGTTACAATACAATGTATTCAGACCATAGATCTTCACACTCTTATAATTAAATAAAACAAGTCTTTGTAGCAACCGCTTCTTCCTTGACAATTGCACCATGTTTTTGTGGTACATTAAATGTGGAGCCTGCGTTAAAGCGCATCGGTAGATATGCAATCCTTAATCGCTTGGTGTGCGCTTAAGATTCTCAATGGTCCACTTCAGTCCCATTCAGCCGTGTTACTTGCTGTGCCGCTGGCCCTCATGGTGGTCTCATTAAATCTGTTCTTCTTAAAAAAATTAATAAATAGTAAATCCTTGGTCTAATTCTCATCTCAAAGCTCTCTTGACAACAGTATAAAGAAAACTAACAAGCCAGCATTTCACCTCTTTTTTTTCATTTGCATCTGGGTTCCTGTTTGATGGCATCAACTATTAAGAAAAACAATTCCCTTAAAATTAAGACATCTGTTGCCTATTTTGTATTTGGAAGACGCATACACGCGCACAACACAAATACACACACAAAAACTGAATCCAAGTGAATAATGTTAAGAAAATAAAGTTCTCCACTTACTAGTTGCTAGCCATTCACAGGGCACATTCAGTATAGCCAAAATAACCATTCACTCTTACATTCACACCTATGGACAATTAAGATTCAAACAATGCATGTTTTTGGAATATGGAAACATACCCAGAGAAAACCTATGGAAGGAAACTCACAGGGTGTCACGATTCGATTGTAACTGGACGCAGAAGCAAGCAGAGGCTGGGAGGTTTGTGGTGAAAGGTTTATTGAAGAGAATAAGGAGATGGATCCTTGAGGCGTACTGGCAGGTTGTCGAGACAGGGAATGTGTGGCAGGCGCTGGCGTGAGCAGGTGGATGGCTTGGTGGCGTGGTGGAAGAGGTCAACACGGCGGGGAACGCGGAAGGAGCACTGAGGACAAGGAAAAATACAGAGGTCAGAAGTATTGCAATGACTGGCGTAGCTTACCGGTTGGTCAGAGTATGTACCACGGGTGAACTGTAATACTCTGGCAATGGAGTCTTGGATCTGGCAGGCTTAAATACAGGCAGAGTAGAGTGCTGATTGGCAACAGGTGCATGGCCGAGGTGGTGCTGATGACTGGGAAAAGAGAGAGGGGGAGAGTGAGCGGGCGAGAGGGGCTACAAAAGACTGGGAAATTTGAGGAATGCTCAAAAAGCACCTTTTTGGAACATTGCACAGGTGAACAGGTTAATTGGAAACAGGTGAGTGTCATGATTGGGTATAAAACAAGTATTCCCAAATGGCTCAGTTGTTCACAAGCAAGGATGGGGCAAGGTTTACCACTTTGTGAACAACTGCATGAGTAAATAGTCCAACAGTTTAGGAACATTTCTCAACACACAATTGGAAGGAATTTAGGGATTTCATCATCAACTACAGTCCATAATATCATCAAAATATTCAGAGAATCTGTAGAAATCTCTGCATGTAAGTGGCAATGATGAAAATCAATATTGAATGGCTGTGACCTTAGATTCCTCATGCTGCATTGCATTAAAACCAGCATCATTGTGTAAAGGATTGCCACATGGGCTCAGGAACATTTAAGAAAACATTGTTAGTTAACACAGTTCATTGCTCCATATTGCCATCATGCAAAGCAAAAGCTATATATCAACAACACCTTGAAAGGCCACCGGTTGATTTCTCTGGGCCTGAGCTCATTCCACATTTCATACTTTTGTGGGGAATCATGAACATCGTGTCAAAGAGGAAAAGGACCATTCAGGTTGTTATCAGCACAAAGTTCAAAAGCCAGCATCTGTGATGGTATGGGGGTGTGTTAGTGCCCATGACATGGGTAACTTGCATATTTGTGAAGGCACCATTAATGCTGAAAGGTACATACAGGTTTTAGAGCAACGTATGCTGCCATCCAAGCAATGTCTTTTTTAGGGCCGTCCCTGCTTATTTCAGTAAGACAATGTAAGCCACATTCTGCACGTGTTACAACAGCGTGGCTTCATAATAAAAGAGTGTGAGGACTTGACTGGCCCGCCAGCAATCTAGGCCTGTCTCCCATTGAAAATACGTGGCGCATTATGAAGTGCAAAATACAACAACGGAGTATTGAGCCACTGAAGTTGTTTATCAAGCAAGAATGGTAAAGAATTCCACCAACAAAACTTCAACAATTAGTGTCCTCAGTTCCCAAATACTTAAGTGTTGTTAAGTTAATGAAAGGTGACACCCCCCCCCCCCAAAAAAAACCCCAAACCCAATAACATTCATCAGTTTGAACATTAAATGTCTTGTCGTGTATTGAATATAGGTTGAAAAGGATTTGCAAGTCATTGTATTTTGTTTTTATTTACCTTTTACACAATGTCCCAACTTCATTGGAATAAAGGTTTATATATTTAAGTATCAGTGATAATGAAATAATCATGCCCTACCGTAAAATACATAAAATACCCTACCAATGTATATATGAATGACTCTGAGGAATAAAACTATTAAGTATTGCTTGAGTCATGCTCTTTACCCTTAAACATTATGGTGCCTCGGATAGCATATTAAAATTCACAAGAAAATATTGTAAAGACAGTAAATCCTTTACATGTACCTTTAAAAAACGAAAATGATGTCTCATACGACTTTTACTAGATGAACTTTTACGACGAGAGTTTTAACTTTCAGCCTTATCTGAATGGTTCTCGCTTAAGAATACCAACTGCTGAACTTCACATTTTCATCAAATAAGCCTGAAGGCGCATGTTTAACTTCTCTTTTAATTCTTTATATAGATATTGTGACTATTAATTAGTCTCACAGGCTGTAAAGTACATTGTGGTTTAACACAGGCTCATTTAATTCAGCGAACACGATTTAAAATGACTCAATGTATATATGTACAGTGTGTACATTATCTATCTATCAATCTATCTGTCGGTCGGTTGGTCGTTCTGTCTGTCTGTCCGCATCCTATGTTTATGGTTTGTCTCCACTTTATGTCCAATTGCTTTAGACTGTGCAAACATTCCCCCAGTAAACTTATTCTTTATTTCTCCTTATTTCTTATTTTGCTCTGAGAATGGGTTTTAAATGCTGTTTAAGAAGAACAGACAAATTAACATTAACACTATGGGCTTCTATTGAACTGCTTGCCTCATCAATAGCAATTTCCTTGAACACAGAAAGGAAGTTAGGACTGAAACCTCGTTGGAACAAAGAATACACACCCACACAAACCATTAGCATTGAGCGAGTGATTGCTGTTAAAAAAAAGAGTTGAAGGAAATAATGGATAATGCATTTCAAATTTGGGCCTTCATGAACCGCCACGGCTCAGCAAAATAGTTTGAGATGTTTGCTATATGTCATAAGAGTAAACTTCAATGACAACAACCCTCTGAATGCAAAAATAATTAACTCTGCGTTATTGATCCAATAACATTTCTTACGGTGATCAGAGTAAGCAAATGTTGGTACATACTGTTTGCATCATCCTCTCAATATTTGAGTGTGATGAATAAGCTTAATCGTGATAAGTGTACAAGTTATGTAAGGTACTCTGCTTAGCATAACCATGAATACTATCAATCATCTTCATGAATGTACTTTCCCCATCTCTATTAGTCTAAACCTATTGCTTTTAAGATAAGTTTCTTCTGGCCACCAATAAACTTCAAGAGCTCACTAAAATCAAACCTATGCAGTATATACAGTACAGTATGCCAACATTGGGTTTGCTGTATATGTCACATTTAAGCAATATAAAAAGGCAAAACATTACATTATTACAGTGCCATCACAAACAAATATTTGCTTGTCTTTCAAATGCAAATGAGCCCAACTATGAATATATGTAACTTTTTTTTCAAAAGTGCCCTGCCCACATGGGCTTACAAGACATTCACACATACCCATAATATGAAGATATACAGCATCATAAAAATGAAGTTGTAAAATTCCTACATGGATACAGTATACACAGAATGTTCAAAATGTTCCAAGCTTTGTGAACAATACTATCCAAAAAGAACAGACCACACCGAGAACCCTTGGCTATGAGGCAGATGTGTGAACCAAATATCCGTATGTGCTCCGCCAAAACCAAAACAGTCTTAGCTTACTACAGTTTAAATTAATGAATCCAAACCTTCCTGGATAAACACCAAAATTAGCAAGGCTTTTCCTCCTAAGTACATGCCCCACCCCTTCATTAAGTTGAATGGAAAGTTTTTGTCTGATTTAAGTTCTATTTCTGTTATCCTGCTAAACTAAAACACAAGCTGAAAGTATAACATCCCTGGCAGAGGTAACAAACAGGCTTGTGGAGGTAATGACCTATGAAATGAATCACCATGCATCCAATACACATTCCCTACATCATCAAACCTCCCTCCGTTTTCTGTCCAATCCAATAAACCTTAGTCCTGCTGAATAAATCATCACTTTTAAATAGCTCTATTTAAAAAGCAACTGTGCTCATTTAAAATTGGTGTCAGAATAAATTCCGTGCTGACTGTGTACTTTTGCAGCCAGCCTGCTCTTATTTGTCCTGCCGTCATGCCAGTGAAAGCTCCCATGGTGCCATCGGTGGGGAGGAGACTGCAGCTTGCTAGAGTCGATTTTCCCAACATTTGATGAAGGGCTCCTAGGTTCATCTTTTTCATGAAACACTGTCATGTCACATTACATTTTTCTGCAGTTGTCACATTGATGGTGGAACAGCTGGCAGGCACCCCGCAGTACTCCAGGAAGAATTTAAAGGGGGCATTAAATAGCTGGCATCCACTAATTATATCATATATTTTCCACACTCTTCCCCCTGTTCACTTGAAACTATGTAAAATATTTCACATTTGTTGTATAATTTTGCTGAAGCCATCTCTACTTCCTCTACAGAATTACACCTTGTTTCATTATTGCAACTTCTCAAAAGTGTAAGCGTAACAGCGTTAACAATTTTGGGAAATCACTAGTGACTCACCAGGCCACACTCCTAAAGGCGCACATTCAACACACAAACGCTGCAATAATTACACTATATAAAACCAGTAAACTTCTTAACATTCTCTTTTATTATGTTTTTATTTTTATTTTTTAAATACAGTGCTATTTTTCCTTATGAAAAAGAGTGTTAGTGCTTTTTGGGAGGCTTGAATGGAATAATGGTACTTAAATTAATTTTGATGGGAAAATGTGATTTGATAGACTAGCGAACGGAGTTACGAGCTGAATTAAACCCGTAAATCAAGGTACCACTGTACAGTTTGCATCTAGATGACAATTTTGTCAAAAACGATCTCTGGTCATATGGGCTATCAAAAAGGATGAAAACCTTGGAATATTCATAAAAGGCTTTGTTCCTTTGGTGTTGTCAAGCTGGAGCCACAGCAATGAAGTTATGACTCACCCAAAGCATTTAGTTCATGCTGCTAGGCCTAATGTAGGTAATGACTCAATACCACCTCAATGCAATTATTTTGATTGCCCTTTGTTAAGACTTTGCCCTATTTTTGATCATTACTGACTGCCTACCTTTCTGTACAAGAATATTTATGAATGCCAGTTTTTCCACATTGACACCTTTTGTTCTTATAGTCTCAAAAGGAGGGCATTTTTTTCTCACTGAAGTCTACTTTGAATGTCTGACACTACAGTAGACAAAAGAGGATTTGGTACTTTTATTAAATGCTGGTTTACATTTTGCTCTCTTTTATGATTGCTCACTTAGTTTGATGGAATTTTGTTGTCATGATTGTAAACAGTGGCAAGAAGGTTACAGTTTAATTGTGTTTTGTTGGTTGCTTTATTAGTTTTAGTATAGTTATGGGAAAAAGAAGTTTTGAACATATTTCAACAAAGTTGTGTGAATGGGTGAAGTATTGGGTGAGGGAAAAACACATTTTAATATTTAATTTATCAGTAAGCAAAGCTAAGATGTTTTCCACTCTTGATGACATTGCAAGAGTGTATGTTTAAGCGTTTCCCTTAATTATAAAAATTCAATCGTATAGAGTACATAGCAGTTGGATGTCTAACAAGACACAATTTGGCTCTGATCCAAATTAGGATTGTTTTGCCTTGTAGGAGGTCAGAGATCTACTGATGACATTCTAGTCATTTGAAGGTTGAATACGGCTGTTCTTTCTTAAGCATGGTTTTAATATAAATTTAAAAAAAGTGCTATAACAGCACTGAATAATGAGCAGCATTCACATCTGCATAATTGATGACACAGTGGACCACTTACTATCAGGCTGTGCTCTCTGACCATCTATTAACTTGTCAGGTAATTAAATTACATTTTCCAGACATCACAAACATTCTGTCATATTTACGGAAAGAAATTATTATTATTATTTGTTTCTTATATTGCCCAAATGAGCAGAGTAACATATTAGAAACACCTATCAGTAGGTATCAGTGTAATTCTCCACAACTGCACAAGGTATTTTTAAATAAAGAATAGTTGTTTTGGTGCAATTCTACTGTAGCTTGACAACATTTCCCAAAAGACAACTACCAAGGACAATTTCAAGAAAGCAATCAGAAGATATTTGGTAAGTAGTAAAGGTGTGCAATCACAAATTTAAAGCAGAAGCCCTTTTCTTTTGCATTTTAATGAAGCTTCTGCTTTTCGTCACACCTCCTCGACTGCTGTGAAACTGAGTGAATGGAAGAGGAGTGAGCAGCACATCTGTTCAGAAGGAGTTAGTGAGTAAACAAACCTCTAGCAAATTGATCACAGAATAGCTGCAATTATACGATAATAAGTCATCTGTTGCTGTGTGTCAGCACCATTTTGGTGTTAAAAACAGGTTGGTTGTGTGCTAACATGGCACAGTGACAATATTCTGCAATGAAACCGTTTTGAGTTGTCTTTACATACATTTCAAAAAGATTGCCTGGGCAATTAATATTTATTGTGAACAGAAGGAATATGCTTACACATCAGGAAGTGCATCACATTGGGAAGCAGCATTATGAGTCATGTGCTTCCGACGGAAGGGAGACTTTCCCCATGCAGTCTTGACTGGTGGTCTTGAAATGGCATTAGAGTGAAGCTAGCAAAATCTTTCATCATAAATGTGGATCAACGATAACCAGGAAAGGACAGCATGACCTACAAGTGACATGCTGAAACAAGATTTGGATAATCTTAAAAATGGTAATTGCAAAATTGAAACAACTCAGATCCAAGACAATTAGTTGTTGGGGAATGGTAATGTGGAACTGTCACAGTCTGTCAGCCGCACCCTTCTCTGCCAGTCATACACATACACACCTATGAGCATTACATGACTTTGGCCCAAGACAAATTCCCAATCTTTAAAGTCTCACCTTCTGGACTGTGAAGTTAACTGCTCTGTATCCTTGCTTCAAAGTGACCTGTCACAGTTGATATTAAAATCTTTATTCAAATTATTTTCCAACAACTGCAGTGGTTTGGTATCCTGCACTTGGGCGCTACACCACACCCGTCTTGTGTCAGGCACTGGTTTTGATACAATTATGGTTGGAAAAGGACACAAGTAAGTCTTCAATTCTCCTGTGAAATCACACAGATGTGAAAGAAAGAAAATAAAATGCAACCATATTGTCTTTCTGCAAATAAATCATAACTGGGGGCATTTATCTACTCAACTGAAGATGGGGGAGGAATCTGTAAGGAGTAAGGATATATATAATAATAATATACATAATAATGTTTCATATTTCCATATATATATTAATATGGAAATATGAAACATCATTACAGGGACAGCCCACTTTTGTAGAGAAATGCAGCAAAAACACAAAAAAACGAAGTAAACTGGACAAAATAAATGAGCCGGGTAGCTCCCAGTGACATAGACATGGGTGTACACAACAATGCGCAGCGAGCGCATGAGAACTAACTGATGATAAAGATGACATTTCCACAAAACCCATGATCATTTTAAATACTGTGCAAGGGACTCATTTACAACATGCGGCAAGTCTCCACTCTCAATAATTACTTAATCACTTAATAATTCATTTACAACATGCTTCTGTGCTGCTCTTTTGATTAGCGAAATAATTCAAAATTAGAATTTCAAAAAAATATATCCATGTGGAAGTGATAGCGTCTATGAACTGATATGCTATTCTGATTCCTGATTACTTTTAAGATGCCCTTGAGCAAGGCACAAACACCCCAAGCTGACACTATTTGCACACTGACATTTACTGGTGTAAAAAAGTAGAGCTCCCTCTCTGTATGATGCAGTGCAGTTCTATAGTAATGGATCATACAAACCCAATAATTTAAATGCAGTGTGTGCTTTTTAAAAGCATTTTTTTTTAATGTACTAATTGTAATGTTAGAGCTGGGGAGGTGTGCAGATGTAGCTAATGTGGTGGCTGGTGAGTGTCTATGCAATACATAATAAGTCAATAAGTGCCAAGGTTTCTATTTCTGTCAATTTTGATGATGATTCATGCATTATTAATGACAGGCTTTCTCTGTTCGCTGCGGCAGCGGGCTGACAAGGCATCAATCCGCGCTTCCTTACTTCCTGCCACCACACACAAAAAAAACCTGACACAGATGCCACATAATCGATATTCTGAATAAATTGTTCTTTCCGCTTCTTACTTGCGCAATGGGAGAGAAAAAAGGGATAGCGTGCATGTGCACCGTTCTCCGTGTGTGTATGCGTGTAGATGTGTGCGTGTGTGTGTAGTGCCTAACTACTGCTACAAAGGTCAAAGCAGTTGACATGCCTGCAATGGGCAGGCAGGGAGCAGTAAGCAAAATCCCCCTGTGGTGAAACCTTTAAGTGTCATTAGCTTCCTTTGTTGTTGACAGCACCTGCCGGGCTGCCATTCAGCATCTTGCATGCACCCATTTGGACACGGAATAATTAAGACACAAAACACATTGCTACAATTAATGCAAACACACTTTTAAAATTAATGTGATTAAAAAAACTGTTGTTTTTAACACCGTTTATTAGTAGCATTAGACACAAACAAAATTTCCATAAAATTGGGTGGGGGAGTGGCACACAGATTAATTTTGGTAGCTAAAGAAGTATATATTCTCTCTTCCCCTTTAAGTTCCAATGGAACTTATTCCCACACCCTAGAATGAAAATGGTTGAGTCCTCTCTGTTTTTTTTTTTTTTACTAACATCTTACCCTACATCCCTATATTCCTAGTCCTACTTATGGGGAGAAATCTTTTCTTTTTTGTTATTTGAGTCTTACAAAGTAAAACAATCCTT
Organism: Phyllopteryx taeniolatus; assembly: GCF_024500385.1. NCBI lineage: Eukaryota > Metazoa > Chordata > Actinopteri > Syngnathiformes > Syngnathidae > Phyllopteryx > Phyllopteryx taeniolatus. The sequence continues at coordinate 11,847,247 of NC_084522.1, forward strand.
CCCTAGAAGCCTCCAAAATGGTCATCTTCCATGAACCCGAAGCAGCCAGCAAATAAGACACCCCACAATTGTGAATTGTGTGTCCACTACTAAGTGCCATTCTAGTATACTGATTTGAATATAAATCAACCCTATCACCAATATACTTCAGGTTTTCCCACACATTTGACCCTTTGGCTTAGAATGAACTCTCCACTGTGTTCTTACTTTGTATTCTTAATGGCATATTCACTCTTGAATATAGCACTTTTAAACAGGTTTCTCATACAATAAATCTTGCTCAAACTGGAGTTTGACTTCTTTATTCAGTCATGTCTCTTTGTAACTACGTCCAACCTCTAGTTCCATTTAGAGGTCTTTTGAACTTCCATGTTGCATATAAATTAGATTATGACATTAAAATGTGTTGTGACCTCTCAGCATGACTTGAAGGTGGTGTGTTATTTTTTGGTGTAGATAAGATTCCAAACATTCCAACTCATATTTTGCCTCTGTAGATGTGGCCTGGGGGTTTCCAACCAAAGTGATTATGTCATATTTTCCATTATTGATTTAATTGTATCATGCTGTTATTCTACTTCTGCTTCATTCGTAATTAATATCTCTGTACTTTCTGCTGGAATGAGCAGTGTATATAAAAGTTGCCTTTTTTGTTTAATGTAAAAACATTGGACCAGTTTAGCCTTTAGTTCACATCGTCCCTGAAGGAACCAGTAAATGACTAAGGGCCAGTTCTATTATGCTTTGGCCTGTTCATACCTTTTACATTTTTGTTGACTGTCGGTTTTGCTTAATGCTGCAGCAAAGTGTATATTGCACACTTCAAAAAATTCTTAGGTAAATTGTATATTATAGCGTTATCACCACCTTGGTGGTCTGTGCGCTTGCTGCTGCTATATAACAATTTATGAATTATTTGTTTCCCTCTACCTCCGCATGGAGCCTGTTGTTGTGGACGTGCTCTCTTTCACCCAAATACAGTCTTAAATCAGTTACCACTGTGTTATTTACACATTCATTTTGCTTTTGACATCTTCCTCAATTTGTCAGTTTGTTTTGCTGTGTCCTCTGTGATGATTAGTGCATGAGGTGTCTGGATATGTGACTGCATTCATTGAATATAAAAAAACACTACACACATTAAATTTGTAAAATAATCAGTCCCGTTTTTTTTTTTTTTTTTTTTTTTTTTTTAAATAAATGCTTCCTTATATTTGGATGAAAAGAAGAATACTATTCATTTTTCTCAATAGTCAAATCTTTCCATGTGTCTGTTCAAGGTTCTACCCATACTTTTAAACAGATCTACACATTTTTGGAAACTGTTATGTCAGAACAATAGGGCTACTCATTTTCAAATTTCAAATGATATCAGACAACAGTAACCAAGATTAGTTTTGTCACCACTCTGACGTGTCCAGTTTTTAATCCATCTACTTCAAATGTCTTCATATCAACACTTATTGATTTTAGAGGAAAACTCAAGATGGAAGCTGTCGTCAAAGGTCATGGGTAAATGTGACTTGACATGTCTTTACTGACCAGCCATCCAGGTCATGGAAATCCTCAAAGACACAGGGCAACTGGACTTTTTTTCTGCTTGTTTTACCATAAAGGCCTTTCCAGTTGTGGATCATGAAAAATTTAATTCTGAGGTGGAGTGGCACCTAGCGTGTGATTACGTGAGTCTATCAATTCATTCATTTAATCATTTTCCATGCCAATTGTCCTCATTTGGGCGGATCTCAGCTGACTTTTGGCGTGAAGCAGGGTATACCCTTGACTGGTCAAAAACCAATTACAGGACAGCATATGAACAAAGAACCATTCACACTCATTTTAACATGTGTGGGCAATGTATAGTTTTCAAGTAACCTACCATGGATGATTTTGGAATATGAGACTGAGACGTCACCGAAACTGCTGAGGCTGATCAGTCGCAGCGATTCCCGGACCCTGGAGACCAAAATATTGCTTGCGCTCTCACCAGTAGGATGAGTGACGTCTCCAAACATGGTGACAACCAAGTCACCCGGAAGTCGCTGCTATAGTATATATATTCTTTAAATACATATACAACATATATTATGTGTTTGTTTCTGTGTGTGTTTTTTATAATATGGAGATGGGAAGTTAATATTGATTGATTGCCTGCAGAGAGCAAGACATACGTAATTTATTAATGCAGAAACAAATGCTTAATAACAGCTAGCAATTCATACGAAACCGTTTATACTTTAATGTATGACCTGCGCAATTAATCTAATTTTAATCTTGATTTCAATTTTGGCTTCTCGCAATTAAAAAAAATTATAGTAAAACAAAAACAGTAGGCCTAATATACGGCAGGCGCGGTGCTTGTTTGCTTGCAAGTGTAGCTTCACGTGCTGCCCGTCATCGAGAATTCTACAGCAAAAGAAAAGTCATATACCTACATCATTAATAATATATTGATGACCTATAAGTAATCCATGTCCCAAAGTCTTGTTGGTTGGCTGAGGACGGACACCGTCGGAGTTCAGAGTTCTGGTGGGCAGAGAACAGAAGAGGTAGAGGGGGCAGAGCGGGCAGAGAGTTTAGATTCCTGACAGCCTGAGGAACAAAACTGTCTTTGATTCGGCTAGTCCTTGCCCGCAGACTCCGCAGTCTCCTCCCTGATGGCACCAGACTGAAGAGGCTGTGTGACAGATGGGTGGCATCCCCCGCTATGCGGATGACTTTGCGGGTCAGGCGGGTGCTGTAAATGTCCTGCAGGGAGGTAAAAAAAGTTCCGATGATCTTCTCAGCTGCCCTCACTATGCGATGGAGAGTCTTGCAGGATGCAGTGCAGACTCCGTACCACACAGTGATGCAGTTGGTCAAGATGCTCTATGGTCCCTCTGTAGAACGAGCACATGAAGGGGGTTCGGGGCTCTGGCTCTTCTCAGCTTGCGCAGGAAGTAGAAACGCTGGTGAGCTTTCTTGGCCAGTGATGAGGTGTTGCTGGTCCAGAAGAGATCCTCGGTGATGTGCACTCCCAGGAACTTGGTGCTGCGCATCTTCTCCACTGCAGTGCCGATGATGTTCAGGGGAGCATGCTGGGAGTGCGCTCTCCTGAAGTCCACAACAATCTACTTGGTTTTGGGCTCAACACACAACATTGAGGGGCACCCGTGTTCAGAGTGATGGTGCTGGATGTGTTGATGCCGACCCGTATTGCCTGCGGTCTCCCTCTCAGAAAGTCCATTAGCCAGTTGCTTCCTAGGCTAGCTGGAAGACACCATGTCCAAGGACTAACCTGAGATCTCCTCCCTTTTGTGCATGCCCGGACCATATCGACTGGACCGTTTCGATGTGGAGGAGCAGCTGCTATACTCTGACTGTTTTCCACATGAGCAAGCTCCTTAACCCAGACACCCAAACTTTTGTCAACCACTTGTAGCCACAACCTTGTCCTTATGGTCACTACCGAAAGCTTCTGACCATAGGGGCTGTATGAGTCCTGCTAAGAACAAAAAAAAAAAAAAAGGTAACTGGTTGTGAGAGATGCGAGTTTCCTGACTACAGTCGGTGTGCCCTTGAGCAAGTCACCAACCTCTCCCTCGATGAACCATTTCTGACACTCATACACTTTGTCCAAACACCCTTGATAAACACATGTCAGATTATAATAGTTAATGCTAAACAGAGAAGGAAGGTTTGCCATTATCTCAGGATTTAAATAGTTCAGCAGCAGTGGTGTTGTTTGACGAATGTAGTGCACACAACAAATCCTCATACACATCTTAAAATATACTGTATATTGCACAAATAGGAGCAACATTGCCTTGTTGTCAACATCAGTAGATTCATCCACTTGAATCGTGTACTATAGTGATTCATTTATCCTCTCTAACAACTGCACCTCAACGTCCTCCACTATTTCATCAATTCTTCTTGTTATGGTGCTAGTCGAAAGAGGGACATTTCTTAACTTTTTTCACTGCAGCTGCTCCAAAGAGTTCTCTGCCAACGTCCTTGTGAGCATTCAGAATAAATTCTTCCCCAATAGTAAACAGCTTCTTTGTTTTGGTGATGCAGTCTGCAACTAGGAATGGTGCCTTTAGTGCAGACACGTGCTGAAGTGGTGGGCCTCAATAAATGTTTTTGTACTTCATGTTTGTTTCTTTTGAAAAATTCTAAGGGCTTGTCTTTTAAAGTAGGGTGTTTTGTCTCAATCTGCCGAAGTACTTTTAAGGGTTTCATAGCTTCATTAGCTAGTCGTTCACTGCAAATTAGACAGAGCGGGTGTGGCATACGTATGTGTGTCACTTGTTGCGATGAACCCGTGACTTATATAGGAATCTTGGTAAGTAGCTTCCTTTTTGCAGGCAGTCTGTGACCCCTTCTGCATCTCCATCATTTGCCCATTTCTTCCTAAAAAAAAAAAGCCCCTCCAATGTTGTTTTTGGCTCAGTTTTTTTTAAGGGTTACCTTGCTCACTGATGTGAAAATAACGCACCGGTACCAACAAGTGTTATGAGGAATTCGACACATGCTTGAGGCAGGACACACCCCTCTGCAATACGATTGCCTCATGCATCGTGAGAAGGGCAGGCTATGCTGATGTAACAAGATGTCCATTCCAAATTGGTATCACATTAGTAGGAAATAAAAACAATCAAGTTTGTTATGGTTTGGGTTAGGGGGCGGAGAGTTTATTTTGAAAAACAACAGTTTCCCTCCTTTGCCTCACAATGGTCAATTGTCAGCATTATTTGGAATCCCACGACCACTACTGTGTTCTCGGCAGGACACGCCCTGGACATGCTACAGGACATGCATCGCTGCAACATGATTGGCTTCTGCATTGCAGTAGGAGATGCTCTACTGCTTCCAGACGGGAAAAGAGGTGACTTCAGTGTGGCAACGTTATTATGAATCCCACTAACCCTAACCCAACCGTACCGTGGACTGGTACCAAAATTGGGGGTTGGGCACTCCTGCTTTTGATAAAAGGTTAAATATCTATATAAACACAAATAGATGCAGTTGCTTCCATGTACACCTTTATGAAAATCTAATAAAGTATGATATACTTAAAATAAGAGGTTGCATAAATTGTAATTAAGTGTAGTTTTGAGGGAAATATTGTAGCTTTTTCAATTCAGTTTGTTCTGGCTTGGATGCACTACACCAATGTCTTTCTTTGCCTTTGCTACATGCCTTTGCTTTACCCCAACCCACAACCCCCCCCCCCCCCACCCCGCCCAAGCATTACGCTGCCTTTGAACGAAAGACTTGGCATCTGGAATGATACCCAAGACATACAAGCACATAACTGAGAGCTTTGCGATACACAAAGTTGTCTCAGCGGAATTTCCTTGGTAAATGTTGTGATGGGTACACTCACAACAACACAGAGAGAGATATTCTCCCTCACCTGTCTTTCACCTTCCTCCCTAATAACCACAGAACACAACCATCGCAGATTTTCCACCGACATGGCTGGTAGAGTAATCCTGGCAATAATCCATAAAGTGCAGACTCACAAGATGAAAGTGATGCTGCTTCATCAGTTCTGGAAAATAGAGAAGTCATTCTTCAGTTGCTTTTGTGCAAAGGCCGAGGACCATTTAACAAGAAAGGTTAGACCAAGGACTGTTAAGTTAAATGACCCTCAATCTGTATTTTAAGCAGCAAACAAGGATGTGGAAATGTGGCATCCAAAGACAGCAGTTACGTTTCCAAATTAGTGTGTAGGTGTTAATAAAAGTATGTACGCCAATTCAATGTATGTACTGAGTTCATGGTTTTCATGACAGAAGAGCCTTTGAAAATTATTCCTTTTGTTCCTAAGGTTCAGATGATGTCCAAAGTCTGGAATAAAGATAAATATTGTATTACATCCTGAGAGTGATCGTCAAGCTTTCACACTGTTGTTTTGCATTGCGAAAATATTTCTCAAATTTCAACAGGCTATCATTTCTTAACGAATTCAATCTAGATAGATGAGTTAAAACATGAAGCATTGATTAAACAGCGTCCACTCATGAAAGATAAACTTAATGCTGTCATCAATTCATTTAATCTATGTTGCTCACAGCCTTTCGAGGGTTTATTTGCATGTGTATTGTAGTGTAGTATGTGGAATTGGTATGATCTGGTGTTATAGTCATGGTGATCATCATTCTCCCTTAATTTCTTTCTTGTATACTTTAGCGCAGTGCCAGAATTTCTCAGCACTCTCTTACAATGTGTTAGGGGATTGCAATTTCAACTATCATGCCATTATTATATACACAGTAGGTAAGCAATATTTGCTTTAATTGTATTTAAAACTAATAAACAGCCAGTATGTGATGAGGCCACAAGGAGCATAAACAAATTTAAAGTAATTACTGTTACTAGTTTAACCCAATCACCCCACTGCAAACTACAGACATGTATACTTATCTAACATTATAATCCAGAATTGAGCATTATTTGCGAATAATAATAAGAGAGACATTTATGACAGTGATTCTTGAAGTGGGGTGCGAGTACCACTAGTTGGTACGTGGGCTTCCTAGTGGTATGCGAAAGAATCATTTCCATTGTATTACATTTTTTTTAACACATTTAATCTTAAAAAAAAAAAAAAAACAGTTTGTTTTTAAAAAGTCTTACCTAAATATTTCTTTTATTGAACTCTTATGTGCAATGCATTTTAATTGAATCATTAAGTCCATTTTTTTCACATTTTCTTATATTAGGCATAGTGTTGATATTAAAACTATGTGTAATGTTACAGTGGCTTACAATAATATTAAATGTACTTTTTAGGAATAAAACCTTTCTTGTTTTTGATGAACACCTAGACCTATTACACTATTACTGTATTTTATTGTTGTCATGATGGTGGTACTTGGAGAGCGAGGTATTTTTTAAGTGGTACCAGGTGTAAAAAGTTTGAAAACCACTGATTTATGATAGCGCTCTTGCATTGGATCAAATGATTTGGCCATATCTTCAGATTAAATAATGGACTACCTATGCGGGTCTGGATAATGTCACTCAAACCATATGAAATACTACTATAGGACATGTTGGTGGTGTTTTGATATGTCAATTGTTTTCCCTGACAGAAGCAGCTTATTATCCTTTTGAAATGCTTAATGCAGACATTAGATTTCATGGGTTTCAAAATGTTATTGTGCTTACTCTAACAAATTAAACAAAACTTCGATGTCCATGCTGAAAACCCAAGTGAATCTTGAATTGTTTCCAGACAGGAAACGAATAACATACTGGCTGAAACGGAATATGAAGAAGTGTGTGTGTGTGTGTGGTGCCTTTCTCTCTGCTTGGGCATCAGGCGTATGACATGCTGTAACATGTGAACACACGACTATATTTTAAGATGCAGCACATAGTTTTCTTTATTTCTGTTCTATCAACCAACATAGGCTTGTCCTCTTCACTGTACTCTGTATTTATGAAGCTGGTTATCAGATCTGAGACAGCCTTCTTATCATATTGCATGTCTCCAGGGTGTGAGTGGGTATGCTTCAACTTTGCCAAACTAAATGATTGAAACGGAACAAAAACTTTTGGTCCTCAAGACTCGATGCCCGCCGAATGAACCCCAAATGCTCAAATTCCATTTCTGCAGTGTGTTGAGATGGGGCAAGGGGGAGGGGGGTAGGTTGGGAGATGTGCGCAGGGGGAGAAAGAGGAGGAGGGTGCCATGCTCACTTGTCTTGGAGATAAGAAATAAGCTCATATAGCTCAAAGTCTCACTGGATGTGCTTTCAATAATGTGAATAAGCACATATAAATATATTAAAGGCAAGGCGAGACATTTATTAAAAAGGGAAACTGACACATTTTCACGGTGCACTGGATGGCAACCCGGGGGGTCATGAATGGCACAGTGATTTATCTGTTATTTTTTTTCCCCCAAAATGTTTGTCTGCGTTCTGTGTGATTCTTTAAGTCGACATCTGCGAGCTGTCATGCATTTCGTGTGCAAGCAGGGAGAAGTGCCAGATGTTTCCCCCCATCCATACTGTCTGATTTTAATGCTAGCTATCCCTTCCCTCTCTCTCTTTTCTTCTTGCGCTCCGATTGTCACGTCATGGCCCCAAAGCTTCTGTTAAATGAATACCTGATATTCTTGCCAAACGTCAAAGTCAAATAAGTTGAACATATCCTGCCACTCCAGCTCATTCATTTTTCTGCATTCCTTACCTTAGGCATCTCACTTCTAGCTCTTCATACATATTTCAATTTTTCTCTCCTGCCTTCCTATAGGCTCTTATAGTAATATAAATTATTCATGAACTCTATATTGTTTTTGGATGATGCAGAATACATGTTTTCCCTCCGATATTACCTACAGCAGGCAATACTCTCTCCTCTTCGACGCCTCATCTACAATTTAGCGCGGCTAAACTTCAGGCTCCCTCTAAGTGGTGGCATCAATAATATATTGTCATTCCATTCTTATTTCATATTAGATCTACAATTTTGGGGTGAGGAGTGCTTGCATGACAAAGGATGTGACTCTGGTTTGATCTCAGCCAGCTGATACCGCTACCGCAGCACCTTCATCATCGACTACAGGTATTTGTGCAGTGAACCGCACAACTGAGCTCGAGCAGGTATTTAGTCGAGCAGCTTGGTATTTGAGAAGAGGCCATTATTCATACAAATGTTTTAAAGCGGATCTTAGACATTGCTGCTCTTGTCCCTGTATTGGTCAATGGAGAATTGTTTCGTACGTGTTACAGGGGCAATGGAATGTGTAACTGCCTCACATATCCAGTTTGTAATCGAAGTATCCTTATTATTAGTCTTGTTTGCTATCAGTGAGGCAGGGCTGTTGGAAGTGGAAGTCATTTTTGCTTTCTTGACACACATGCCTGAACTTGCAGAGAAGCACGAGCTGAGTAGTACATACAGTATCTCACGAGGTAATGTATGTTTGGCACATTTGTAAGGTATGATAAAGCTGTGTTGTGATATTTTGCACATGTTGAATGGATGTTAAGCAATGCCGATATTCTGTTGGGTCCGCCGCACACCGAGCAACGCGGCCGTTAGCTGTTGATCCTAGCACATATAACCAACTCGCTGCAACTGAAAAACTGTTACCGCAGGTGTTCTTATCAGGAAATTTTACCGCCAATTTCCCCGTTGTCAGCTACCATCTAGTTCACAATGCACCTGACTCCCTTGGCCCCTCCCACAGGTGGTGAGCCCATGGGGCGGCGGACTCATGTTGTCTCTTTGGGGTGTGCCTGGCCTGGCCCAATGGGTTCAGGCCCAGCCATCAGGCGTTCACCATCGAGCCACATCTCCGAGTTGAGGGGTAACCCCGGTGACCCATGTCCAGGCAAGGGAAAACTTCTTCAAATAATGTTGTTCTTCATATAGGAGATTCTGAGCAGTGCTTTGCCTGATGCCTGTCTTCACTGGATGACCCTACCAGTGGCATAAAATCCCTGTCAGACAATTTAGCTCAGAGAATGAATGGGACACACAAAACAACCCTCGACCACGGTAAGGAGATGGCTCAAGGGGGAGCCAACCAATTTCATTACATATAAAAAAAAAAGCACTGCTTACTAGACTTTACGCCGATTTTATCGGGCTGATCGGTATCGGCGGATATTTAGCATTTTAAGCTGATCGGCTGATCGGCTTTAATGTCATAATTTGCCGATCCGATCAATGACGTCATTGACACAAAAGACATTTACTCTGCGTCGCCATCGTGCACAGTATAGTTGAATCCAAAAGCTAGTTTATTTTTAGCCTTGTCACACATCTTTTGACGTAGTATTGGAAATATCTGACGGCCAATAAAGTCAAAAAAAAAACATGTCGGCCGTGTGCAACAGACAACATGTCTGAGACAAACAACATGTAATGCCCGGATGAGACTACAAGACAAATTTGCTCTTTCACGATTGGATGTCAGACTACTGCAATAAAATCTTGTATTCCGATTCCACCGCATCCCGTTTTTTACGATCACTGGGGTTTATCTTGTCAACTCAAATGCGACCGGATACACTCGTTACCGTGGCGACGACAATATGAGCGGAGCGTGCCGACTTTGTATTATAAGGACAGAATCGGGAGAGATACATTTACTGTAAATATATTTTTGGGAGCAATTAAGTACACAAGTATATACAGTAAATGAACAGGTCATTTAAATAGACACATTCCGCCATCTTGTGTTCGGATCCGTGATCGGTTATCGTTTTTTTCCACTCGCTGATCAGTGATCGACCTGAAAAATCCTGATCGTGTAAGGCCTACTGCTCACCATAACAATTTAACATGAGTGAACTAAACTGCACTGTACCCCTGACAGCACACATTACACTTTTTGTACAGTCAAAACATCCAGACTTGTGTGATTATTTTGTCATCGACACATAACTGGCGAGCAGTTTTGTGTTTTCTGGGGTTGGTGAAAAAAATAATGTGAAAAAAGTGTTTGTAAGCAACAACAAAGTCAGCACATATTGAAATGAGGCAAAGATCCTTGTCTAAATGTGTCAATTTATTTTGTCATATTCTTTCATTTATTGTGAGTGACAACGCAAACTCGGCTCTTCCTCTCACTGCCACCTTCTCTAGCTTTCTTGCTTTCGGTTGAATAACGGTTGGAGGAATGATTGGTTATGTTTATGAAACTGCACAATTTCTACCTTTTCCTCAGCTATCTCATGTTTTCGCATCAATGGCTGGCTACTCGCTATCATAGAAACCTTATGATGATGTTACATTTGTGTGAGATGTAATAGAACTTCTCAAATATGATGAAATGAATGAATTGATTTTCACATAAGAACAATCACTGGGGCTCTTTCGTAACTGTTCTATCACTTTAGTGGGCCTTTTTTCCTATTGCATATGGTGTAAATGACACTCAAGCATGGAATAAATGCAGTGGAGTGACTCATTATACAGCACATGGGATTAGAAACTACCAGTCAGCATTCAGTTTATAATGCATATCATTTGTGTGCTATAAAAGCCTTGTTTCACAATGATTGCCTTCACAGGAGATGATCATTTTCACCAAAGAGTTACATTATTGAATTTGTAGAAAATAGGACTGAAAGAATGTTATACATTTGATTAGTATACTAGTCGCAATGCTTCCTTTCTCAGCAGAATTTGGAGCCCAGAGCTGCACACGTGAGTTCTGCCAAGTTTTTGTCAGTGCTGAATACCATGGATTGCTTCACTACGTATTTGAAACAGAGTCGTGTTGTTAGAAAAACTAATCAACTTTACAAGGGTATTAAAAGTCTAGACTGATCAAGATTTACTGAGAGGATCGAGGTAGATGGTTACCATTGGTTTTGTTGTGCCGAGATCAAGAAATGTATTTAATAGATTACGTTCCTTCAATTAAAAATTTAAGACTCAAGCATTTTATCTTGACCTTACATTGCTCACGTTACATCCTTGTTTTCAATAACATCTTACACGCTATGCCAAATTGAAGTTGATCCATAAATTTGCTGTTGTCCAAGGTTATATTATATTTTAATGGTGATACTTGATTTAAGAAGTTGTCTATTCCTGGGGTCGAGTTAATTATCTTTTTTTTTTTCCAGGTTGACTTTAATTCATGTGCTATGGAACACTGCTACCTCAGAAAATTTTTTTTGGGGGTGTTTTAACAATCAAGCCCTTTTCTCATTGGATCCACGTGGGTGTGTGTGAGCTAAAGGCCTGTCTGCGGCCCAGACACATGAGAAGCAATTTCATTAGGTTAGTTGGTTCCCAAGAGGGAGACATGTGAATAATTACCAATTAGACTGTTGTCAAGAGCCAGGGCGGTGTAACGCTGTGGCAGCCACGGAAAGTTTGTGTGTGTGTGCGCCTGCCCACGCACTTGTTTGACATGAGCATAAATGTGAGGCTGAGCAGTCTGTTGTGTGGCGGTTAAATACAGAACAACATTAGATGAGGCCAAAACTTCTCAGCCTCCCTGGTTAAGTCTATTCAGTGGTTCAGAAGAGGAAAGTCCATCGGGAAGTTCTATCTCAGATTCAGGAGGAGTAGTGTGGATTTTGTTCCAGCCCTGGAACAATGGGACTTGGAAGGGGAATGGGAATTAGCCCCACTAGTCCATGCTTTGTCAACTAGGAAAAGGCGTTCAACCATGTCCTTCGGGGAATTCTATCGAGGGTGCTCTGTGAGTATGGAGTGCAGATACGGGCTGTTAGGTCTTTGTAGGACCAGTGTCCGCATTGTTGGCAGTAAGTAGTTTCCAGTGAGTGGTGGACTCTGCCAAGGCTGCCCTTTGTCACAGATTCTGTTCATATCCTTCATAGACAGAATTTCGAGGCATTGATAGGGTCTGGTTTGGTGGCCTCAGTATTGTGTTGCTGCTTTTTGCAGGTGATGTGGAGAGAGTGTAGCTGGACAGCATAGAACGGTAATGTGGAAGACGACTGTGGTGGTGGTCAGGACGATGAAGAAAACAAAGGCAGAGCAGAGAGCCATGTGGTGTAGCTTTTCGAGAAGAGGTGAGACAAACAACACAATATTTTGATTCATGTGTTTTAGAATTAAAATCATAGTCTTTGTCATTTGACAGTGAAATTGGGGAAATTTCATAAAGAGAAATAACTCAGTATTGTATAAAAATGAATGTAGAGAAAAAAACTGGTTTTACAAAGTGTAATTACTGCACATACTGTAGTATTTGTGTTGGATGTGTTTCCTTAAGGGGCGTGGCCTAGTGAGTAACACCAGGAGCTGGTGTCTGGTTGGCCTGTTAAGCTGCGTGTGAGTGTCTGGGCATGAGTTGAGGCCAACAGCAGGCCCTTGCGAGTGTTCTCATTCTGTATTTGTGTGCTTGACCGTTTGTCCCGTTCAATAAACAGCTGAAATTGCATTTGCGACTGTAGCTCTCCTTGCCTTGGCATTACAGTAATTGCTCCATTTTTTCTTCTCACTCGAGCAGTTGTTTATTTAAAGCTTGCTCGTAATGGCGGCTCGAAACCCATAAATCAAGGTAACGTATCAGATATCATTCCACACTTTTTTTAGAGGGTGGCCGTAATGTACACCAAGGTGTTGTTTGCTAGCCTCTGGGTTGTGTCCCACACTTTGTGATCCTTCAGTCACAAATATGAAATGAAGTAAACTACAAGAAAGTGTTCTTTTTTTTTTTCTTTGACATAAAATGCCTCACTTCTCCTGTTTACTTTCTGCATTTTCCAAGTAAGAGCTGCTTAAAATGAAAGAAATATTGACAAAAAGCTTGGTTTTTTCAAATCAAGTGTAGTCTACAACCTTGATTTTCATGTCATTTAAAAGCCTTATTTGAAAGCTTTGACCTTCCTCAATAAACACACATCTCTCTGAATGGTGTTTTGTTTTTATGGTCTGCTAAAGAACATCCCGCTGAGTGTTATTTTTAACTTGAAGTATCAGCACAACTCTTGATTTGCAAAGCCATTCATTGCACTCGAGGCACCCTCATTCTACAATGCTTATTTTCTTCACCATTTCTCCTGTTTGAACATTTACTAGCGTATGTAATATGTCCCTTGTAATTACATTTCATTGTAAAGCACATTATAAAGATCTTCTTTTAAATTAGTGCTGTTTTACTGAATCTCATATTACATTTGGAGGCTTTTCAGGCATCTACTTTTCTTGTAATGTGAATCATATTTCAATGATAATCAGAAAAACAATCTCTACGAGCAGTATATTGTCCCCTTGGCAAGTTTTTGAAAACTGTTCTGTAGATGATTTATGACGGAAAAATTAAAATGAAATGACAGACTTAATGCTTCCTATTAGATGCAGTTTAGTGAAAAGGGGAATCATAGGCTTTCTTATACAGGCTCCTTAATTCTTCCAGGATGAACCCGCATGGGAAAATATATGCTGGTTAAGCAATATATAGTATAGGTCAAACTCACCTCGTCCCCCTCCTCACACTCTTGTGTGTGAGTACCTTGTACTCTTCATCTTTTATTCGTCAAAATGCACTCACACTTTTTCATTCCGTTGCAGGGTGAGATTGAATGGGATGATACAAAAACAGGCAACACGGTTTAGTGATGGGTTGCACTGTCAGCGCTTGGCTTCCCCAATTATTTTTTTCCCCCTACCACCTTAGCCACTTACCTTGTGTTTGTTCACATTTGCTTGATGTCGCCATTCTTTCTCCTGCAACTTTTGATTGTTTTTGTTGGAGCTATCCTAGTCACTGCCTCTTGTGGCATGGCTTTGCTGCGCCATGTTCTTTGGTCCGAACGGCTGGCTTGGAAGATGAGGAATTTTTCAGACGCAGTATACATATAAATGAAATATTTCGTGTTAAAATACGAAGGTCTATTTTTTTCTAAAAAATAATCTTCACTCTATATTAAGACAAGCATAGCCTAATTACTGTACACTGCATCTGAATAACGTTGTCACATAGCATTGATTCTTAAAGTGGGGTTCAAGTACCATTAGTGGTACACGGGCTCCCTCTAGTGGTATCCAAAAGGATCACTAAATTAAATACAAAATGTATATTTTAAACATGAAATACAATCAAACATATTGACATTGAGGCTTACACACAGTACATTCAGTATAGTAGATACAGTATTTTGTTTTGGCATTTAATAACTGTTTTAACATTTTTATTGGAAGCAGATCTTTTTAATTTAACTTTTAAATGCATCCATCCATCCATCCATTGTCTGTACCGCTTTATCCTCACAAGGGTCGCGTGCGTGTTGGAGCCTATCCCAGCTATGTTCGGACGAGAGGCGGGGTACACCCCGAGCTGGTCGCCAGCCAATCGCAGGGCACATATAAACAAACAACCATTCGCGCACACATTTACACCTACGGGCAATTTAGAGTCTTCAATCAACCTACCACGCATGTTTTTGGGATGTGGGAGGAAACCGGAGTGCCCGGAGAAAATTCCACGCAGGTACGCGGAGAACATGCAAACTCCACACAGGCGGGGGGATTTGAACCCCGGTCCTCAGAACTGTGAGGCAGATGCGCTAACCAGTTGTTCACCGTGCCGCCCTTTTAAATGCAATTCATTATTTTTTTTTTATTTTCCCATTTTCAAACAGTGTAAACGTTCAAACTGTGCATGTTAAACTGGTTTAAAATTATGAATATACTTTTTAAAAATAAAACCTGCGGCACGGTGGCCGACTGGTTAGAGCGTCAGCCTCACAGTTCTGAGGACCCGGGTTCAATCCCCGGCCCCGCCTGTGTGGAGTTTGCATGTTCTCCCCGTGCCTGCGTGGGTTTTCTCCGGGCACTCCGGTTTCCTCCCACATCCCAAAAACATGCATTAATTGGAGACTCTAAATTGCCCGTAGGCATGACTGTGAGTGCGAATGGTTGTTTGTTCCTATGTGCCCTGCGATTGGCTGGCAACCAGTTCAGGGTGTACCCCGCCTCCTGCCCAATGACGGCTGGGATAGGCTCCAGCACGCCCGCGACCCTAATGAGGAGAAGCGGCTCAGAAAATGGATGGATGGAAAATAAAACCTAGCTTTTCGTGAACACTTAGGCCTACTACTTAACTTTATTTTAATAATTTTAATTATGGACGTACTTAAAGAGCTGGGTACTTTTTTAGGTGGTACTTGGTGTAAAATGTTTGAGACCCAGTGAGGATACTCTATTGCAGTTCTGTGTTAGACCCCAAAACACACGCACCTGACACTTAATTGGATACACCTGAACGATCTAATGGAAATGCAATTGTGGTTACTTTATTTAGCTACAAGTGAATACAAAATGCTGTGTCTACCACCATTACCTAATAATTTCACATTTACATTTGACCATAAGCAACCAAATAAATACTAACATAATGTGGGGCGGGATTGTGCACTGCATGAGACAGATCCACCATGAAAACAAATTAATTTCACCATGAGAAATAGAGTATGCTGGGAAAATATGTTTATAATTCTTCATCCTTTAGGTATTTTTTGCCACAGGCATTTTGTTAAAATACCTGGGAACAGTTTTAAATTGTGAAAGAAAAAAATGCACAAGACGGTCCTTTTATGACTTAAAGATGCACAAATAGTCATGTGGTTAATATTATGGTAGGCTAAACAAATTATTACAAGTTGTAATGTCCTCTTAAGTTAAGGAAACACAAATGTCTGCATCTCTGTGAGAGGTACACGCACACACCGAGAAAGAGCAGGTTTTTTCCTGTTCCTGTTGGTTGTGTGTGTCAGCCCTGTCAGGAAATGAACTCATCTCGCAGCCTCACGCCACCGGCTGCTGCTGTTCTCTGCTTCTCTAGCTTCTCCCTCACGCATCTTCACTCTTTCTCTCCACAGCCACGACATGTCCATCAACCACAAACAAAGGAAAACACACATACACTCACGCAAACACACACTTAAACTCAGTTTAAACCCATACTTATACATACAATGAATGTCACCAACTCTGCTGAGACCACTGTTTTTATCTTCCAAATTAAACATAGAAAGACAGTAAATCCGAGTGAACTTACATGCAAAGTGATTCTTGAATTCTCAATAGGAGATTTACACAGTGATTCGAGGCAGATTGTAGATTAACGTGTCCCAGATTAGATCAATGGGTGACAGTGTTTTACGTAAATGCAAACCCCATCGTGACTTGTTACCAGGACACACTGGACAACCACTGACCTAGTCCACTAGTTGTATCACTCAATTGCTCTCATTCCCTCATCTGTATTTTACTGTTGATATCTGATTGTGTTTATGGTTTCAAAAGATGACCTCATATTAGAAGAATCAAATTAATAAATCTGATGTCTTCTTTTTATTCAAACACAAACAACAACAGAAAAGACTTGATGGATTTTCACCATGTATATGTGGTGTATGTGGTTGGTATAGTATGGTTGAAATAATAAAGTCCCTCTCGGGGGATTACGTACTCTCCCTATGGACGGCAAAAATAGAAAGCAATTGTGGAACCCCAGTCAATCTAAACAACCTTGTGTAGAAAAAAAGCCTGCATTCCTGTGAGTGATTGGCAACAACAAACAACACATGCTTCCTCCTCACTCCTGCCAGTTTGAGATGAAGTGTCTTGACTTGCTTAATCCTCTCTGAAATGGATGTGGATCCTCACTTGAGGTTGAACTGGATACTGTGGAGGGTCTCTGCTTAGCACTGCACATATTTCTGTTACCACGTTTTAAATGTTGACCCCAAGCTTATGTGAGATTCCTACCACTTTCCAAAAACATGCACGTTAGGTTAATTGAAGACTTTAAATTGCCTATAGTTGTGAATTTGAACAGTTCTTTGTTGTGCCCTGATTGACTGTCGACCATAACCCCCCCCACACACACACACACTTCATGCACAAAGTCAGCTGTGATAGGCTCCTGCTCAAACGTGACTCTAATGAGGACAAACAGTATAGTAAATGGATGGATGTTAGTAGTGACACTGATGACCGTATGACTAATTAAAGTGTTCAATACATGGAGGAGTGGAGCATGAGCTAAAGAAACCCAATAAATGTGCATTTGCAACATGACTTTTGTATTTTTCTTGACATTAGGATGGATGATTTTATATTTTCCTTTTCCTTTCCAATTAATACATCCATCCATTTTCAACACCGCTTATCCTGGTTAGGGTCGCGGGGCGCTGGAGCCTATCCCAGCTGACTTCGGGCGAAAGGCAGACTACACCCCGAACTGGTCGCCAGTCAGTTGTAGGGCACATATAGACACGGACAACCATTCGCATTCACATTCACACCGTCACTGAGTGGGAACTGAACCCACGCTTCCCGCACCAAAGTCAGGCGAGTGTACCACTACAACATCAATAACTTTCCAATTAATACATAAATGTTGATGACAAAATTCAGATAAGGGAGGGGAATTGTTTGACCTTAGTAGATGTCTAAATCAACTGGGCTATCAGTACTAGTGGTTATACTAGTCAGGAGTTGTTATGTATTTATGCTGCTTGGTGCGATTCAACGACTACAACTTCTTTGACAGGATAGCAGCAAGCCGGAAAAAATGAACCCAATGACCGACCTGAAATCTTTCATTTAATGATTCCTCATCTAGATTTAGGGACTGTCACTATCAATTAACTTTCATTGCATCAGTCACAGCTGGAGAGGAGCAAAAGATCGGTTGAGGGGAGGATGGGTGATAGCGAGAACATGTGATCGGGAGAATCGGAGAACAGTGAGGAGAAAAAAAGGGGCGCCATGTTGGACTAGGTTTTTCAGGTTAGCTGTTAAAGTGTGACGGGTGGTAGCGGTGGCGCCAGTGGGGGTGGGGTGTGGGTACATGTTGTATAATTTGATTTGGACTTAGTATTGCTTAGAAGAATGACACCAATTCTACAGGGATTAATTCGGCTTTAATTCAATCTGTCCACCCCAGCCTGAAATAGCTTTGCTACGGCCCTGCTGTGCCTCTGTGAAAGAACAGCTGCATCATTCACGGGGTACAGGGGCCACATGTATAGGTGTGCCTGTGCCTGTGTGTGTGTGCGCGCGCGCGTGTGTGTGTATGCGCCCACCCTCACACGCGGGCGCATACATGTGTTAGCCGGTGCGTGAGTAAGAGGAGGAAAAGTAATCACGTTACAGGGTATTTGATCGTGTATGGAACAGAGTTTGTGTGTCAATGTGTAAATGCGATTTCAGAGGGCTGCGTCGTACATTTGCCTCTTATTTCAATATTTTGTACGGTGGTTCCATTAGCCAAATTTTAACTCTTTTGAATGTGCGGGGTTAAGAAAATATTGGCTTAATTTCCCCAAGATTGTTTTAAATCTCCCGTGCCAGCAGTTTTTAAAAAATATATAATTTTGTATGTCCTTTTATAGGGTTTGCAAGATAATTTGGGTTGAAAATGACCAGGATGCCTATTTCATGCTATTCAAGTTGGTATTTTTCATCTGGAATTTGAGACGGGTGGATTTCTCATTAATATTCAACATGTAAACAAGCTTTGCTCTGATTGGACCTCTGATCTTTGCAATTTCAATATGGAGCACAGCTTTGCTCTGACTGGTCCCTTGCAATATCACAGTGGACAAGCGTTCACATGTGGGATCTTACTTTCATCGTGAAGCAGAATTCACCTGGCGTTGGATTGTTCGCCCACTAATAGGGAACGTGAGCGGCAATGACAGTTGTTGACTCACAACCCCACAGAGGAGGGGACGTGGGTGAAAATAAAAGAGGAGGATATTTTGAGAAGCTGGTTCTGTGCTCCCATTCAATCGCTTGATGATAAATATAGTTAAGTATTGTTGTAAACCACAACACATTTGCTTTTAAATACTGTATCTACCTGAAATACACTTCCAGCAGTGTGTGAAAGCTTACGTTTATGAAGTCATCCTCTGCAAAATGGGCCTGAACACAGCACAATTCTGGTTCCGAAATGCTTCGGATTTATTCTTCCATAAAGTGTTAGGACGTCTGCCTCACAGTTCTGAAGATCCAGGTTCAAATCTGGCCTCGCCTGTGTGGAGTTTGCATGTTCTTCCTGTGCCTGCGTGGCTTTTCTCCTGGTACTCTGGTTTCCTCCTACATCCCCAAAACATGCATGGTAGGTTAATTGAAGACTCTACGTTGGCCGTAGGTGTGACTGTTCGAATGGTTGTTTGTGTATATGTGCCCTGCGATTGGCTGGCGACCAATTCAGGGTGTACCCCGCCTCTCGCCAGAGTCAGCTGGGATTGGCTCCAGCACCCCCGTGACACTTGTGAGGGTAAGCGGTATAGAAAATGGATGAAAGGATGGATAAATCGAAGCTATTTATTCCTCAACTCATCTGAGTTTAGCAGTTGAATAGAAAGCTTTGCACAAGATGCAGCCGCGTTGTCACTCAGCCATTTTTCCTGAGATGAGTGGTTGTGTACCAACCACCAAGTGGGCAGCTACTTTAATATTAATTGACGAAACTATGTCAAAAAGACATTCAATTCAAATCCACGCGTATTTTTAGCGGTTCAGTAATTATATTAGTCGTTAATTCTATCCAATTATATCATTACTGTATTTTTTTGTAAAGTACAATATTAAGAGTGCTATTCCTCATTAAAATACACACTATGGCAGTTTTGTTGTTTTTTGGGGGAAGGCTGAAACGGATTAATGGCATTTCCATTCATTTCAATCGGAAAGTAACTGAGAGTAGTTGTTAAATTGCCAGATCTGCGGAGGGAGCATGGGTTCAGTTCCACTCAGTGTCAGTTTTAATCGACGCGTGAATGGTGGTCTGTCTTTACATGTGCCCTGTGATTCACTGGCGACCATTCCAGGGTGTAGAGTCCTGTTCACTCAAAGTCAACTGCGATAGGCTTTAGGTCCCTGTAACCCTCAACAGTATAAGTGATATAGAAAATGGATGGATTGGATGGATTTTGTTTTTTAACAATGCTTCGGGAGATACTGAGTACTTTTCTGTGAATAACTTTCTCAAGAAAAATTTTATACTGCCTCACAGTCGAGAGGTCGTTTGAATCTTGGCTCATGCCCTCCTGTGTGGAGTTTGCATATTATCCCTGTGCTTGCTTGCACATCCCATAAACATGCATGTTACTTCATGTAATAGTCCAAATTTTCCATGTTGTAGGTGTGAATACTTACTTGCATATCTTTGCCTGCTTTAGAGCACGTCACAGTGGAAAAAGAGGGAAATTGTAAAGATTGTTTCTATATGTTAAGGCTTGTTGAACATGTGGCTTGATAAATTGCTTTTATTGAATTTCTCCTCACAATTACCCTCCGGGGGGCATGGAATCAGTGATCATCGATGACTCCTCCCACAGTTCTACTGTACTGTATGTTGCTTCTGCTCTTCTGCCTTGTCACGAAGGCGCTGAGCCTCTGTGAAGACATTCTTCCTCTGTGTATCAGTTTTTGGGTTTTTATGTTGGTGTAGCTCAGTTATCAATATGTTATCATTGCTCAGTGTTGACAATATTGTGCAGCCCATTGAATCTATTTTAGTTAAGTTATTGAACAGTACAGTGTATTGTGTTTCTCTACAATGATAATTGATTAGAAGGAACAAAAGAGAAATACTGAATTCAAACGAGTACACTAAATTTGCAGCTAACAGACCTTACATGCATGATTGAGAAATGTATCTTAATTGCTTAGTATATATAGTTATTTCCAATGAAGTGGAAATAATGACATTCCGGGAAAAGGCACAGTGACTGACAAGCTAGTGGAGAATAGTCCATTAAAATAGACTCACATAGCAAATCTATAATTATGTGCTTTGCTCAATGCACACCATAAGCTGGTCTTAGGTAAGAAAGTGACAGCATTGGTGAAAGATACAAAAAAAAAAAAGTTTACTGTTTTTTTTTTATTATAAAAAATGCTTGATTCTCACACATGCGCACACACACGCTTGTGCCCTAGCATTATCTGCCTCATCAGTGTTGTTTGGCTCTCTGCCACCAAGCAATCTACAGTTTACCCCCTGCCTCCTCCTAAAGGGAGGGTTGGCTAGCGAAATGGTTCCCGCATTTGACGTTAAAATGTTGCTAATCCTAACTACTGTGGACTCTTTACATCTGCCTGTGTATATACATAGAGCCTTTAAAAATAACTGGCCCGAGGGAGGATGCTGATATCAACCCAGCAATGTTCAGCCACATTCAAATAACTACCCTCACCGTGAAGATGCAAGAGGTCAGAATAGATTTTAAATTTAAATCCTGATTAGGATTTACAATCATGAAATAACATAACAGGGATGAGAATGTTTTTGACATTGGCTCCTTTTGATGATAAAGCTGTTGTGAAGTTATAATCAAAAACATGCAGGTACTGTAGAGGTGATGTCAACAATAAGCTTGCCTGTCGCAAAAATCTCTTGAATATTCTTCCATCCATTTTCTATACCGCCGGCTGACTTTGGGCGAGAGGAAGGGTCAATTGCCAGCCAATTGCAGAATTGTTTGAATTAAGCTGTATACAATTTTAATAGGAAGAATATCAAATGCAAGTGATGTCAAAGTTAATCACAGAGTGTATTCAACTTTTTCTCTCCAATTCATTTGGGAGAGGCACTAGCCCGTGAGGCGGCACATTGGCCGACTGGTTATCTTATCCGCCTCTGAGGACTTGATTTCGCCAGATTTGTATGTTTTCCCGTGCCTGCGTGGGTTTTCTCTGGGTTTCCTCTCACATCCCAAAAAACATGCTTGGTAGGTTAATTGAAGACTCAAAATTGCCCGTTGGAATGAATGTGAGTGTGAATGGTTGTTTGTTTATATGTGCCCTGCGATTGGCAGGCGACCAGTTCAGGGTGTACCCTGCCTCTCGCGTGAAGATAGATGGCATAGGCTCCAGCACGCCCGCGACCCTAGTGAGGATAAACGGTGTAGAAAATAGATGGACTATCCCGTGACCCTGTACATGCTAAGCAGTATTATATGGATATGGATAAATGGTCCATCAACTGTCACACAGGCAGCAATAAACTTACACCGGTTGAAGAGGAGCATTTCCTTATATTGTATTTGTGCATGTTATTAGTGATCATCTCAGTTTGTATCCTAAGTCTTCCCCAAATCCAGCCCACCTGTGACACTGAAAAGGATAAGCAGTACTATATAACGAATGCCAGGATGGATGAATGGGTGGTCCATCTGTTCCACATGACGTTCACAAGGTGACGAGGAGAATTTGTACTACATTTTACAATGTTATAACGGCTGATCGCAACACTCAATGAGATCCAATACAGGAATACTGTATTCAAAAATCTTCCTTAAGACACAAACAAAGGCACGGTTGTTGACAACCACATTATATCCCCACCGTGCATCATCAAATTCATAAGGTTTATGATACATGCAGGATATGTGTCATAGATTTTCCAGTAATCTTAGCAGTTCCAATTGGTTGGATTGTTTCATTTTCCATTTTGATCCAATTACTGTCCTATGACAACAGGCAGTATAAAATTTTAAGGAACCCTATAAAGTCCATCTGCTAAGCTGTAAAATGTATATACCGTTTGGCTAACACCATTGGATACAACTGATAATGATGAGTTACTTTTATGTACTCCTATAAAAGCCTTTTAATATTTTCTCCAGGTTCATTAGTTTTATCACAGATCAAAAAGATTCACATGAGAAACTAACACTAACCACACAATCTAGATTGTGGTTTATAATTCCTACTGGGCACTCTCATGCCGAAAATATTTATATTCTCTGTAAGGCAGGTGCTCTGGATAAAAACCTCCGCTAAAGAGCTGATATTATGTGGCACTGTACCAGCATTTGGATTCAGCACTGCTGCCGCAAATTAGGACACTCATTATTACGACGTAATTAAGAGTCCGACTCACGCCCAATCGCCTCAGGCCTCATTTACAATGATGATTCTTTTGATGAAATTTCATCATGCTATGTTTATGCAGATTTTCACCAAATGAATATTTAAGACTCTAATACTATTTTGACTGGCTTTAAGGGACACTATGTTTGAAGAAGTGATGCCCAGTGCCATCAACTAACGTGACATATCGATAATATGGCCTAATTTGAGCATGAATGCACACTTCCAATCAAGGTCAACTCTAAAACATTTTCTTGACCGATTATCCATAATGTGTGGCATGTGTTGAGAGTAATTTTCCCTCCCCGATTTGCTTATAAAACAGTCAGGGCTGACAATTGTAAATGTTTGCAATCGCAATATCGTTAACAGATAATGCTGCCTCTCACAGGTCAGTCTTGGTACTACAACAGACAGGAGGCGATATTGTAGCAACCGGTTCAGGGTGTACCCCGCCTCCTGCCCGAAGATAGCTGAGATAGGCTCCAGCATGCCCGTGACCCGCGTGAGGAGAAGCAGTGAAGAAAATGGATGGATGGATGTACATATCATGTATGTGATGTGTACACCAGCTATACTATGAGAGTAATAAGCGCACACATGCCAGAAAATCTACCCTGTTAGTTTTTCTGCCTCAACTTCGCTTCATTGTCTGCATTTGGATCCACCATGCCTCAATGTTCCAACCCTCAACCTGGTGGTGAGGCAAATATAATTATGATTTATAGTTATAATGGACAAAAATGTTCAAGTTTTCAAAAACCCAAGCTAACAGGAATTTGAGCGAATGTGTCGTTTGTTCAAATTTGTGGACACGATCTGAAATGATGGAGGAGGACAGCTGTTCCGTTCCTGTGCAGTGGCTCCTCAGTGTGTGAAGGTAACATTGCTATAAGGTATTTGCATTTTTACAAAGTCAGCAAACTGCCTTCGCTTTGTCAACAACTTTTCCACACATGGTGTGAAATTCCTCTGCTCCAGGGTCAAACTAATGTACATATACAGATACTTACAAAATATTGGTGCCTTAGGTCACTTGGAGTACCTCAGAAGATTCAGTCATCCAACCCCAACCCTGTTAATTTTTTCCCCCCATAAATCCCCTTTGTATCACTTCCTTGCTCATCCTTTTTGCTGGTGTCCTTTTGTGTAAAATCCAAAGCTAGACTGAGGTCCAAAGAAATTCAAATCAATTGACATTAGATTGAACTACTTTCTAAAGGTCCCCCTTGCAGTGTCAACACACATGACTCAAGAATTTCAAGTTCACATGGATTAAATTTGAAGGCTAGTCACTGAAACAAAGGCAAAAACTGCAGGAATGTTTGCAGTTTAAATTTGCAAGAATATAGACTGGAAGTGACATTCATACTCAAGTGTAGTTGGATTTGAGACTATTATAAGCATTCATTGTTGTTGCCTTCTTAAAGTGTTATTTTCCCAGCTCATTTTTTGTCATGAGACCAAAGCCTACTGGAGCTTTCCTTCAGTCAGCACAGCTGCATACACAATTGGACATTGAGGTGCCACAGAGGAGGCAAGTCAGGATGTTGTCAAGGGCCTCGCTCGAGTAGGGGCCCTGAGAACACAACATTTAAACAGCTAATGGAGATTAATGGTATATTTTTTAATGGGTCCCAAAATCTCTTGTTTCTCATTTGTATTTTCAGGTAAACAAGCATAGACGTCAATATTTCCTCTGTTAGTCTAAAGCTTTAATGTACTGTACTCTCATGTGTTTTTGCCTCTGAGGTACACACAAAATCTGTGCGCATATTCCCATTAAATCCTTATACCTGCAAAGACGGTAAATGCACTTTGTTGTGTGGATCTTTGTGATGCTGCACAGTTTTAGTTCTGCGTGGTCAGGTGACATACTATTACTAAAATGTGTGTGTAGTTTATTATTGCTGATTCTAGAGATAGTGAGGACAAGTCAAGGGGTTTCTGATTGTACTGAATGTGTGTATTCATGCAAGAAGAATCATTTACTGCATGTATGTTTTTATATGGGAGTGGGCTTTGGAATCCTGCCAGGCTCAACAGAAAAGGTATAGCCATAGAACATGCACAATAGTTGTGTTGTCTTCAGTTGCTGCACCTTTGTATTTCATCTGTGTATTTTGCATGGCTGGGTGGTTTGTTCGTTTTGACACAGCAATGTTTTTTCATTCCCAAAAAAGCATGACACTTCACTATTTGGCATTTGATCAGGAAAGTGCTCAAAAATCACTGTAAAAGATTTAAAGAAATGTACATGTTTGGAATAAAATACGTCATTCTTTATTTCTTTATCTACCTGCTGTACATTTACAGTAACAAAACAGGAAAATTACACATAGACCGAAGCAAAAAAAAAAAAAAACAAGATGGTGAACTTAGGATCTGACTTGAGGGTGTTAAAAACAGTTTTTGTGTTTGAAATTTCAGCTTTCAGCATGTGCTTCGAGACACAATAAATGAATCTTGTCTTCTTTCTATTATGTAACAGTACATGGTGTTATTGCCCTTTGTATCTTTCCTGTAAATTAGTAATTTAAAGGGGAGTTTGCATTCCTCCTCAAAAGAAAAACAGTTTTTGTAATATTTGTTATAACTGTCATTGTGACCTGACAGTAGTAGCCTACATGATAAAAATGATCTGTGAGGAATCCGCCCTGTCTGACCTTCTCAGACACATGCTCATCCAATCACATTCAGAGACCTTTCTGGCCTCGCAGACAGCCTGAACTTGTAAAACTCTAACGCAAATCCACGTAAAACAGCAGCAGGGTTGGGAGGGGTCACCAACCTTTTTGAAACTGAGTGCTACTACTTCTTGCCAAGGTTTACCAGTTTGATAAACAGATCTGAAAAAACAAATTTGCTCAAATTATCTTAATTTATGTTATTATCAATAATTAATGTGATTAAGACACTGATCATGAGAATGATTTCTCATAAAGATTTAACAAGAAAGGAAACATAAATATCAAAATGCAACACTTAATTTCTATAATTCTAAATATATAAATATATTGTAGTGGACATGCTCACACGGTGGCTCCCCACGGTTTGATAAACTGCAGCCTTCGAAGTGGCCCTGCTGTGAGACTGCCCCCAAGGAGACGCCTCGTAGGCCCTAAACTAATTAACATCTACCCTCGAAGTCGTAACTCCCAAGCATCAAAGGCCAAATGTTTCCACCGAACCACCTGTCTGCGAATAGGAACAATTGCTGGGACAAGGCGATACCCGCTGGTGTCGAGAGGAACTGCAGTCGAACCGGGCGGACTCTCATTTGATGTTTAACCAAGACTAAATGTCTGTTTTGATATTTCACAAACTCTACTTTATTATTCCAAATGTATGCCTTGATGTCTGTGTCAATGTGTCAACTTTACAAATGCAGCTGTGTGATTTTGAGAATTGTTTGTCTTGATTTGCAGCATGAAATGTTATTTGAATCATAAGCAGTTGTTTTGCCAAAACTAAAGTATGTGTTTGACCTGTGAGTCTGTGGGCCACCCCTCCCCTTTGCCCTTTCTTTATTCGGGCACACGGCTCGGTAACCGCGAAAGCCGGGATAGAACAGACTTGGCTTCCTAGCCTAACTGTGGGCCACCGCTAGGCGATCAGAGCAGCTACTACGAAGGTACCCGGTACGCTTCCAGCCAAGCTGGATCGCTCTGAAATTGCCAGCGAGCCACACAAAAAAAAAAAGGCAGGAAGAGAAATGGGTCTGGTTCTCCCAAGAAGGCACTCTGGTTTCCTCCCACATCCTAAAAACATGCATGGTAGGTTAATTGACAACTCTAAATCGCCCGTAGGTGTGAATGTTTGTTTGTATGTGCCCTGCGATTGGCTGGCAACCAGTTCAGGGTGTACCCCGCTTCCTGCCCGATGATAGTTGGGATAGGCTCCAGCACGCCCGCGACCCTAGTGAGGAGAAGCGGCTCAGGAAATGCATGGATGGATGGAATTCCATATTTAGTGTGTGTTCTGAGTTTAAGTAAGCCTCTGTCCTCTAGAACTCAAAATTTCATAAAGTGTAGCAACCTTCAGATTACGAGACTGATAAAAAGGTTTCTCGTCACTTTCCCTAAATTTTATCCACATAAAAAGTGACATGGTGCCCATTTTATAGATATAATTTGTTTGATTTTAACAATTAAATTTAAGATTACGGCAAACCGGAAGTAAAGCAAGCGTCGCTTCCGGCTTATTCTTTTCTCCTAAATTAATGAATTTTTTTTCATTTGACTAATATACGCTACAATATATATATAAATAAATATAATATAATATATATAAAAAGTTTTTACATTTTTTCAAATGATCACTTCCTCAGCATTCCTAGGAAATCAATATGTTGAATTTCTGGTGAGCTATTTTTGGAGCAGGCCCACAGTGATCCTTGGGGCCTACCCCATGACTGTGGGTGACCCCTTGTGTATAATAATAGTAACCTATTTTATTGTCAAAAGTAGATTGATCGACCAATACAGTATATTGCCTATCTTTTCACTGTTAGGGTCAGGTTAGTTATTTGTTGTTGTTGCCAGCTGTATACTGTATCTTGAAGCAGCAAACATAATGCTGGGAAGAAACAAAACATTCATGTGTGACGATGAAAGCACTGGTCTCTCAGCACACACGTGGCCTTTACGTGCTTGTTTAAGCGACATAATTTGTGTTGTTGTCACGGTTGTCTGCTGTCATCGGGATGTCAGTAAAGCCTCTCTGAGGGCAGGCCCACCATTCCTGAGCTAGAGTCTGAGCTCTTGATGTCTGGGCTCCTCATCCTATCTCCGTGTAGCCTAAGCCCGAGCCACTCCTCACAGGACACTCATTTTGGCAGGTTGTATTTGCGAGCTTCCTTTTTGGTCACTGTCCCAAAGCCTGTGACCTTTAAGTGAAGTTTGGGAAATAAATCGACTGGAAAATTTAGAGCTTTGCCTTCTCAGCTCATCTCCTGCAGCACCAATGTGATTGTAGGGCTCCAGCTTCCCCTCACTGGTCAACATGACCCTGACATACATAAACTTCCACTTCACAGCACTTCAATTTACCATCAAAAATCTTTTTGGTTTACAGTTCAAAGCTCTGTGTATAATGGCTTTTGTTTAGCTGGAGGCAAAAAAACTATTAATTCTTGAATTTCTTTCCTTCTTTTGCAGTCTGCACCAACCTGCCACTGTAGAATGTCTTTTTAGTTTTTTTTTTTGTTTATTGTCAGAAATGGTTAAAGAAACTGGAGAAGTACTCTCCCATGTTTGAATTCAGACTTGTTCTGTGTTACTGAGAGAACAACAGGTTGAACAAGAGGAGAAAAAAATCATAAAATAGAGAAAACATACAGGAAATGTTGCAAAGGTTGACCTACAGTATTTCTCTCAGGTTGAATTTTTTTTTTTCCCCACTAGGCTTGTACATTCTGATTTTCTGTACACACTAAGAAAGTAAATACTGTTAACTAAATTTCAGACTATATTTTAAGAAAATATCTTACTTTTGAGAAAGTAATTATTTATGAGAATGTACTCTGGCTAATGCATCTTGTAATTGTGTAAGTGATTGGATTTGACAACGAGTGGCTCAATCAGCTTCCTTTTAAGAGACAAATGTGTGCACCTTCACACAGCAAGCAGATAATTAGAGCAAATGAAATACTTGTCGCACAGCGACAATTACTTTAAACACAACAGGAGAGGGGGAAGTGAGTTTTGGGGGAATATTTGTGTTTGGCCCTGTGTCTGCTGTATGTGTCGGGCAAGCTACTTGGAAAATGTTGTGAGCTAAGCTACAAGCTATTTGTTTTATAGTTGCAGAAGTGGCCATCGTTTTCCTAGATTAAATGTTTTTTTTTTTGGGCTTGTCAAAATTAAATATTTAAATAGACCACAACAATTTGGGTTTGTAAAAAAAAAAAAAAAACTTACACAATATTGCTGAGTAATATTCACATTGCTAATTTCCATTGCTCAAGTTAATATGCTTGTTTTTGCATGAGAAAATGGTAATAGTTTTTAAAAAATCGATATAAATATTTCAGAATTTTAATGCTTAAAAAAAAAAAAAAAGAACTATTCTGTATATAAATTCAAATAATATTAATTTACGTAACAAGCTTATGCATGCTACATTCTGACCATTTTCAAACATCAAAACTTTCAGTCAGATTAGGTAGTTTTGAACATTTGATGACATTCGTGTATAATTGGTCACGTGATGTTCCACATATACCGGATTGACCAGTGTAATCCGGTGGTTTGGTGCTGACTCCTCTAGTAAAAATACAATGTGCTGTCTCATATGCACAGTTCGCGTTCACTTTGACAAGCAGCCACCCCATAGCTCCGGCCCTAGTTGTCATGGTAATGAAAACCATATTTGGCATTGGCCTTGCATTTGAGGGTGCAGGTTGAGCAGTGGATTATTTCCATGTGACAGGGCCGTCCCCTTGAAATAGGATCATTTAGGTGAGACTCAAAACAGAGGATATAAAGTCCACAGGTCTGTAATTCTTGATCCTCTTGGTATTTTGATGAAAGCATGTCAAAAAGCATGACAAGCATGTATAATGTTACCTGTTCCCGCATTCCCCCGTCGGTACCTTTCACAGAGAACACTGATGTGGTAAAAACCCAGGTAGAGTATCCATCCATCCATTTTCTGAACCACTTATCCTCACTAGGATCGTGGAGCTATTTTCGGGTGAGAGAACTGGTCACCAGCCAATCACAGGGCACATATAGACAAACAACCTTTTGCGCTCACAGTCACACCTACGGATAATTTAGAGTCCCCAATTAACCTATCATGCATGATTTTTTTTTTTTGTATGTGGGAGGAAACCTGAGTAAACCCAGACAGGCACGGGGAGAACATGCAAACTCCACACAGGCGAGGCTGGATTTGAACCTGCAACCTCAGAACTGTGACGCAGATATGCTAACCAGTCATTCACAGCGCTGCCCTCCAGGCAGAGAAGGAAAGGTTTAATTTTTTCTTTGTAGACCCATGCCCCATACCTTTACACAATGTATTTTTTTACAATCTGTCTTGCTTTGTGCTGTCAAGCTCACTAACTGGCAAAAGGACATGAAAACCTAATCTCTTTGCAGGTAATAAATATATATTTACTTGCTTTACACATAGCTCAGAATATTGTGCTGCATTTATGAAGACCTAAATTTGAAATGTATGCCCACTGAGTTCAATCCCTGGCCCCGCCTGCGTGGAGCTTGCATGTTCTCCCCGTGCCTGCGTGGGTTTTCTCCGGGCACTCCGGTTTCCTCCCACATCCCAAAAACATGCATTAATTGGAGACTCTAAATTGCCCGTAGGTGTGACTGTGAGTGTGAATGGTTGTTTGTTTCTATGTGGCCTGCGATTGGCTGGCAACCAGTTCAGGGTGTACCCCCCCTCCTGCCCGATGACAGCTGGGATAGGCTCCAGCAAGCCCGCGACCCTAGTGAGGATAAGCGGCTCAGAAAATGGATGGATGGATGTATTTACTATGTCAATCATCAACACCACCACTTCTGTATGGAAGATGATGTCATGGTTTTACCATTGCTGCAGAAAGCATTAAAAATATATCAAAATATCAAGGTTGCTAAAAAAAAAAAAAGTCTCACCTTGCAAGCTCTGTGTGGGGGGCGGTGGTCCGGTACCCATGCCCCTCGCTTTGGGACTCGTCGGGGCATTTCGGTTGTGCTAGGGGACTGCCCTGGGTCCTGAGGAGTGGGTGGCGTCCTCCTGGGGCCCACCCTTCCTCAATGTGCCGGCTCGACAACTCCATAAACCAGTTGACTAACGTGCATGTGATATGGTGTCCATTCACTCATAAATTCCATAGACACGCTATAAACTTGAATTTCTTGTGACGGGACCACTAACAATAACACTAAGATATCAACTCACAGGTTCTTTTAGATGTCACTGATGGTGTAGTGGTACACTCGCCTGACTTTGGTGCAGGCAGCGTGGGTTCAGTTCCCACTCAGTGACGGTGTGAATGTGAGTGCGAATGGTTGTCCGTGTCTATATGTGCCCTGCGATTGACTGGCGACCAGTTCAGGGTGCCTTTCGCCCGAAGTCAGCTGGGATAGGCTCCAGCGTCCCGCGACCCTAACCAGGATAAGCGGTGTTGAAAATGGAAGGATGGATGGATGGATGGAGGTTCTTTTAGGTGTTTAGACACCATTATAAAAATCCCACCGCATCACTCATCAGTAGCACTGCCTTGCTTATTTCCCACATCCTGTCCTGTCCTCCCCTTTTCTGTCCTCTCTCATCTTGTCCTATTGGTTAGTTGTTGCATGTCCTCGCCGGGTGCCCCCCACTCCCCCCCAGCCACAAATAAGCACACAATTTGACTTTACTTGTGGTCAAATATCTAGACTGTCTAACTATTGTTCTGCTCTGGTTTGCACACCTATTCCCCTTGTCCGTTCTGCCCCTAAAACCCTTTTTCTGTCTGGCTGCATTTTAAATAAATATAATAATAAAAAAAAAATAAAAAAAAATCAGAGGGAGTATTTCAAACCCCCCTGCTGCACAGCAAAACTGTTCCAGCAGACAAGGCAAACAGGTCCACCATTTTGCATGGCCATGCAGCTGAACAGGACAGGTTAAAAAACAAATAGTTTTATAAAGTTCAAAACTGAAGCAGATATTCTCATGAGTTCCCTATGTGACGTCAATGTCTGTGAATGGAACATAACATACAATGTTATATTTTTCTCTGGGACTACTTCCTCCCGAAAACTGTCTGGTAAGAAAAATATGCTTATTTCTCAGCTTTCTCCTGAGCTTTGTAAACTGAAGTTTTCGGTTGACATTGAATTCAAACCCCTGTGTCTGTCTCTCCAATGTGCTTGTATGTGTTTTTGATGCTCACGCTGCAGGGAGCCCTCATTACAGGTGTTTGGATAAGATAGCAAGGAAATGTGAGTGACACAAATGCAAACTGCCTGAGGAAGTGAGTTGCTTTTCCTTTTTTTTTTTTCTAATAGCTTTAGAAATGTTGGTCCCAAGCATATTTTGATAATGCAGCCTCAATACTCTCAGGTTCATGCAGAGTTCAAGCATCTTCATGTTGATTTCACCTAATCTCCCACACGTCTCCTTCACCCTGAAGATATTAGCAGCTTAAAAAAAAAATGTTTGTTTGGATCTTTTAATAGCTGGGGTCGGTCGGGGGGGACATGATTTGCTAAAATAAAGAGGTTCAGCACCGTGCTGCCGGGAAAATGTTTTTCGAAATGACGCACTTTTTTTCCTGGTGGTGCACTTCTTGACAATTATTTTGCACATGGGTTAAAACAGGCAGTGGAATCTCCAAAATCGAATGGTTTACTGATTGAACAACGCATCATTCAACCCAAAATTTCAAAGAAATCCGGTGCAATTGGTCAAATGAGTATCAGGAGCTGAAATAAAAACGAAGGAACATGAAACAAGACGAGACAAAACACCACTTTACATTGTTTAAAAAAGCTGTCAGTTTTCATCCTTTTTTCCTTTTCACTGTTCTGTATAAACAGCACCATCATAGAAAGGTGGCTCAATTTTCCATGTCACACCAGATGCTCGCAATGACGTCATTAATCTAATTATTTCACTGCTGGGTGCCACGTCACTGTGTCGAGACACATACAGATGCGGCAATATCCCACTTTTACAGGTGCGCTGTGCCTATGTTTTTGTAATCTCAGTGTAAAAGAGGCGTTAATATGTATCCCACTCAAGTTCAAGGCAAATTCCCTGCTGCAATTTGATTGACTGCTGCATTCAACTAGGCCACGCACCAACTGCATCCAAGCGGAAAGGGCAGGCTTCGCAGAAGAAATGTGTTCCAAATATGTTTCACATTTGTACAAAAGAAAAACGATCAAGTTTGTTATGGTTGGGGTTAGGGTTCGGATTGGGCTAATGTTAGTGGGATTCGTAAGAATGCCGCTGCACTGGAGTCAGATATTGCCTGTACTGCCTGTATGCATGCGTGTGTCCTAACTGGACAAGACACATAGGGCAGGATTTAATAAAGACTCGTACATGCAAAAACCGGGCCAAACTTGATTGCTAACACAAACACAAACACAATGTTTTGAAATCTACACAAATTAATAGTTGACCAGTGCCCCGCCGTTTCCTTTGCTTATCTGCTTCATCGTTACCTTTTTTCCCCACTCTAGATTTACCTGAGCAGCCATCCCTGTCTTTTTGACCTCACCATCTCTTTCCCTTTCAATGTCAAAATTCCTATGCACATCACATCACTGGCCACCACAGTTTGATGTTGCTGTCCTCCCTCTGTTTGTCTTCAACCCACTTTCATCTTCCTTCATGTCCATGCATCTATCCATTCAGCTCCTCCGAGGGGGAGCTTTGAGGTTCTCCCTTAGCATCTCGTTCTTTCTCCAGCTGATCTGGAGCGAAGGTGTATTCTTGTGGAGCCTTTGAATGCGATCGTGCTCTGCTCAGGTTGCCTTATGTCATTTCTTCCTGTATATATTTTCAAATGTATATGCTCGAAATCCTTGTGCTCAATCAGGGTCCATAATAGAGAGTGAGAGAGAGAGAGCGAGAGAGAGAGAGACCCTTGGGATACTTTGGGACAAAAAACCTTTTCCTTACATGTCCACTCATCTTCCATCAGAATTCAACTCCTCTTCCCCCTCCACCGCCACACCAGTACACTTTGTAGGTATTTGGAAGGGAATGAAACAATAACCGAAAAAGACATGCCTCCTCCCAAAAGTTAGTCTATCTCCTTTTTTTCCTCACTCGTCTGTTTGCTTGTTCTGTTTATTGCTTTGGATATCTTTCTGCATCTCCTATTTTGTTTTGTTCGGTGTGTCTACTTCCCACACCTTTTTTTCTATATTGTCGACTTATTCACAGCCTTTACTTTCTGAATATTAACTGTCATCCTCTCTTGTTAGAGACAAATACATTCTGAGAATTACAAAGAAGTGAAGGCGATGATAAATGGAAAGGGCGCTGTGACATTACTAGTTTAAACAATGGATGGACTGTTTTACAATTTAGTCTTCAAGTAACCTAACATGCGTGTTTTTGAAATGTAGGAGGAGGACAGAGTGCCGGGAAATGTGCTAACCCTTTTTTCCACTGTGCCACCCACCATTATTAATATTATTATTATACATCCATCCATTTTCCGTACTGCTTATCCTCACTTGGGCTGCGGGCATGCTGGAGCCTATCCCAGCTATTGTCGGGCGAGAGGGGGGGTACGCCCTGAACTGGTCGCCAGCCAATTGTAGGGCACATACAAACAAACAACCATTCACACCTACGGGCAATTTAGAGTCTTCAATTAACCTACCATGCATGACTTTGTGATGTGGGAGGAAACCGGAGTACCCGGAGAAAACCCACGCAGGCACGCGGAGAACATGCAAACTCCACACAGGGGAGCCCGGATTTGAACCTGGGTCCTCAGAACTGTGAGGCAGATGTCCCGCCAGTATTATTATTATTATTTATGTATTTATTGTAATTAGATATGGTTTATATTTGCATTACAGTAAATACAGCTAAAGATTAAAGGGAAGTATCTTAGGTTTATTGCTTTGACAATTTATGAATCAATTTTTTTTTAAACCTCAGTAGAAAAATTCTAAAAACGTACGCGCATCCATCAATCTACTTCCTTGACATGCTTGTGTCTGATATATTAAAAACAATACTGATCTTGGTTTGCAACATTGTTACGCTTAACAGTTGGATCAGTAAATCAGTTCAAAATTGTGAGGGAGAGACTTTTAAAAAAGAACATTTATACTTTACCTTTGTCCCCGTGTACTTCTGCCAAATTCACAGGGATTCCTGCTTTTATAAACAAATGCAAGAATTCATTCATTGATGTATTTTACAAACGATCTTTGCTATGATAGTGAAAAGCACAACATTTACATCATGTTGACATAAGAGAATTCGGATGTGCTTGCCCTAAGTGAATTTCACAGTATGAGCGAAGCACCGGGTATGACTGCTCTAAGAGTCGTCACAGACAATCAAATCTTAAATGTCGATTGACTGAATGACTTTCAATCCCACATTCGTTTTATTGATGTGCTTCAACTCCAAAGAAAAACCTTGTCACTGTTTTGCAATTGAGTCACATCAAAATGATTACCTAGGGGTGTTTGGGCTTTTTAAGCAAAACTGAAAATCGACAAAACCCCAATCCAACACAAACAGTACACACTATTGTCTCTCAAATAGTAAAGGGTGCAAAAATAACGCAACACATGACTGTACCACATTTTGGCACTTTTCAGTCTTTCAACTTTTCAAATACAGAAACAAGCAAGCCCGGAGTGTTTATCACTCATAACTGTGCTGACTTAAGTTTGTGTTTGGTTTGATATGAAGGCATCTTTTTACTTTAACACCTTTAGCTGCAACAAGAAAACATCTCAATTGGAAGCACACAGAGGAGAGATCCATGAATGGAGGTGAATCTTTCAGTGTTTATGTTAAAAGCTTAACTGACATGGGATATCTAATTTTCCAGTGAAATTTGCTCTCCCTCAGCTGCACTATATAGTGAACGCAAATGAGTGCTTTAAATTCAGAGAAGCAGAATCTCATCATTTTCCACATTCCAGTGACTAAATGTATTTATTAATTGTGGAACTCTTTAATTACTACAATCTGATGATTGGACAAATAAAAAATATATATATATTCTAGTACTATCATTGTTGAAGTGACAATTGAAGAGCTGGTAATCAGTGGCTACATTTTAGATCAAGACAGTGAGTATATGGATATACAGAAACCTTTCCCCATTTCTCACCATTTATTTTTTTAAGCAAAATTAACATAACCTTTTGTTTTTCTCAGCTATGAAGTCCCTGCAGGTGATCTCAGAGTACATTTGATCATTGTCCACATTTGATTTACTGTATCTGTGGAAGTTAACACACCCACCATCAATCTTTCATGCTTTTACCTTTCCCAAATCCCAGAACAAAGGAGCCTCTGTAATAAAATATAAGCCTTTCTGTACCAGTCTTACAAAAGCATAGGGGTAGTTATCATCAAATATTTAAGCATATTCACTCCGGATGGCGTTGGTGTGAAAAATGAGAGAAAATAAGGTGATCGAGAAAAAGAGGCAAGCAAAAGTGAAGAGGTGAGAGAAGTGAGGCGAGTGGTGGTGGAGGGCAGGTGAAAAGGGATTATGGAATTGTCAAAAGTAAGTCAAAGGTAAGATAGAAGGCACTGTTCACCGATGGAAGAAATAGAGCTTTGCCTGGGAGAATCAGATGATCGAGGGTTCACCGAAAAGTCAAAGCAGGAAAAAGAAAAGAAAGGAGGGTTGCCTTTTTATACTACATGTAATTTGTAAAATCATCTTGCCCTTGGCAAAAATCATTTGTATTTTCTACTATATTCAAAGTGAAACTTCCTTTATCCCTTGTCACCTTGTATAACAGTGACCCCAAGTTCATAGTTTTCCCACTAGCTTCACTTATTTTTTTTAATTGAACTTTTTGGATCCATTCTATGTAAAGGAATGATGAAGTGTTTAATTAATACAAATAATAACAAACCAATACCAATCCAAGCCATCCATCCGTCCATTTTCAACACTGCATATCCTGGTTATGGTCGCAGGGCGCTGGAGCCTATCCCAGCTGACTTCGGGTGAAAGGCAGAGTACACCCTGAACTGGTCGCCAGTCTGTCGCAGGGCACATATAGACACGGACAACCATCCACACTCACATTCACACCATCACTGAGTGGGAACTGAACCCACGCTGCCCGCACCAAAGTCAGGCGAGTGTACCACTACACCATCAGTGACTCAATCTAAACCAGTTAGTTAAAATGTGGCTGTGCGTTCATACTATCACTCTTAAAACACATTCACTGCCATTGACAGCTTTAGAAGTCAAATATCCATGTTAACTGGTAAGGCTGCCACTGAATGAGTTAAGTCTGTTTTAATCAAACTCTAGTTCACTTCCCACCTCAGTACAGTCAGTAAAGTATTTCTTGGCTGTGATGAGAAAACAATCTCAAAATTGATCCAGTCCAACTGACTAACAAACCAAGAAGGGAAGACCCTAAATGGTATAACGGCGTTGTAACGGAGCGTAGTAAAAAGATAAATTCAGGTATTAACAGGATACTTTGAAGTCTCGTTTTCAAGTTCCAACTCACACTGTATGAGTTAATCACCTGTGTCATAAAGTCAACGCTAACTATTGGAGTGCTCAAGCTGTAAGGAACGACTAAGAGCCATGGTTTGACTGTTCACGCTGCATCTGGGTTGTTGACGCAGATGTCGGTAGCGCGTTTCAATCTGTTGTCGACTGTTCCAACTAATCAAGAAGACGACAATCATTCCAGCTGTCTCTGGACTTGGAATGCTAAAGCTAAAAACAATGCTAGCAACCATGGTCGTTGTTTCTCAAAAGGCGTGTACATATTTACACAAAACAACACAATTCATAACATGAGTTTAATAGGCTCTTCATCCGGAGACAAAAACATTCTCAAGAGTTTGAAAAATCCAATCGTAACTCTGCTTAGACTATACAAGAACACTGCTGTAATCCAATTGCTGTACAACCAGTCACGAGCTGCCAATTGCTTTTTGTAGGGTACCTCGCTCCTTACACTGGCTGATGCCCAACGATGAAACAGACTTAGTTTTTCGAGTTAATAACTATGCTGTTTACCATGCAAGGATGAAAACATCCCTCAAAGGTATACTTTGATACAGTATTTGCTGACCTATTGTAGCCTCTTAGATTGTTTTTACAAAGATTTAAGGCATCAGCAATTTTGTTCATGTTGTGTTTCGAAGTGGGGCTTTACTCCTGAGTCTGCACGCCAAATTTTCCCACAGCATATAATATTGTGAAAAATAAGAAAACAGTCATGTGAGGTTTTGTGACTGAACTGACCAAGTTTACAAAGCCATCAACTCAGACCAGAAAATGAGAACTAATAACTAACGAGAATTAAACCACGCTTTTAAAGAATTGGTGTGCCATCCATCCATCCATCCATCCAACTTCTATTGTGCTAGGCCTCATTAGGGTGCCTGTACCTGGTGACCTAACTCAGCAAATTGCAGGGTAATGGGCATGCAAAAGAAACAACATTTAAATTAAAGTCTTTCTGTCATCTACAGTATCTCTGCATCAAATACATTTATTTATTGGCAGCTTTTGTGTGTATCACATTCAATTATAAATCAGGACCAACTGATATTTAATTTATTTTTCTCATTTTACAGTATGCAGAGTTTGTGCTTGGAGTCTGGTGGGGATAGTTTGGGGTGAAGGTTCGAACTGAAATATGCATGCATATCTCACACCGTTTTTGGATCTATGCCCTTCACATTCATGTGAATTGTTCTCCATTGGATTGAATTGAAAGCTCACAGCATGTCACTGTTACACAAAAGAGCGCATGTGCATGTGTATCAGAAGACAAGGGCCACAAATTAACTGTCACAGACGCAGCAGTTGTTTGACTACAACCTGGATTTGAGGTGGGTTTTGTTAAAAAGGGATCACAGGAGTGTCAGAGAATCCCGAGGGTGAGCTACTAAGCCAAGTACCAGAGAGAGCATTGCAAAGATGGAGGGCGGCCTTTTTTTCTTAGCTTTCTATGCAATGTTGCAGCTCATGAAGTTATTTTATGAAGTTGGCCTTTTCCCACATGGCTTCTTTTCATGAGTAATTTTTTCAAATAAAAATGAGATGGTCTATGGGAGGGTTTGCCTTTGTAGCCCACAGACTAAAGGTCAAAGTCATATACTGAATCACACACATGGTTAGTGGTTTTAGAGGGCGGAGAATTCAAACAACAGCATCATCTTTGTGATTATATATTGTTTGAGTACGCCTCTCCATTAGTTCAGATTCTTCTCTCTCCACTCTGCATCCACTCTTTCTTCACTTTATGGGGGATGCTGTTGTCGTCACCATGACAACGGGACCGTTTCAATGTGACCAGCTGGTCTCGGGTGTAAACACTGTGGAGTCGTTCATTGACTATTTTGGACAAGTGAAATAACGCTGAAGCTCCTCTCCACGCCTGTTTAGAGAAGATGCTGTCAGTCTTTAATGCTTGTTTGTAATTGATTTAAGTCAGTTTGTTTGTGCCTCGCAGTACACCTGCCACCACTTCAGCAACGATCGGCTATCGTCACATTCCCTGTAAACACCAATTAGCAACAACTTGCTTGTGCAGCTGCAGTTACAATGCATAAAGTACAACATGTGGGGGGCGGGGTAGACAAGGAGAAAATAAAATGTGTAAGCATGTAAATTACAAACCAATAATACAATTCCAAATCCAAAACAGAATATAGTACAATGGCACTCTGTAGGATCTGCATCAAAACGTAATGGGTTCTTGCTTTCTTTCCAATCCTCTTATCCATCCACAAAGATTCAGGGAAATTTGGTTGTTTTTGCATTATTGGGCTAGCAACTTCCATCCACCCATTATCTGAGCCGCTTATCC
The DNA here is from genome assembly GCF_024500385.1 of Phyllopteryx taeniolatus. Classification (NCBI taxonomy): domain Eukaryota; kingdom Metazoa; phylum Chordata; class Actinopteri; order Syngnathiformes; family Syngnathidae; genus Phyllopteryx; species Phyllopteryx taeniolatus. The sequence goes on from NC_084522.1 coordinate 11,887,095, forward strand.
TCACAAGGGTCGCGGGCGTGCTGGAGCCTATCCCAGCTATCATCGGGCAGGAGGCGGGGTACACCCTGAACTGGTTGCCAGCCAATCGCAGGGCACACATAAACAAACAACCATTCGCACTCACATTCACACTTTAGGGGCAATTTAGAGACGTCAATTAACCTACCATGCATGTTTTTGGGAAGTGGGAGGAAACCGGAGTGCCCGGAGAAAACCCACGCAGGCACGGGGAGAACATGCAAACTCCACACAGGCGGGGCCGGGGATTGAACCCCGGTCCTCAGAACTGTGAGGCAGACGCTCTAACCAGTCGCCCGCCGGGCTAGCAACTTGAATCACAAAAACAAATACATTATTAGATAAATGCCCAGAAAAAGATCACTTTGGCAATGCATTCATTCAGCTTTTGTATTAGATCTCATTAGATGTGCTAGTGCTAGTATTACATTTCTAATGCACTATATTCTGGTGGTTCGTTGTGATTGTTTTGTTATTGTTTCATGTTTTTTTGTTTTGTTTGCGGACCCTTGAGAAAGTAATTTGGACCCTCGGTATGTTCCACACATACAGAGGTTTGACAATAAAAAGCATACCATGCCATACCAAACAGTAAGTATAATCATGACCGCCCCATGAAAACGAATTATGATAAAAGGAGATCTCTTCAACGAAACATATTTTTAGGTGCTTTAATCGACTGTAGTACACAAATGCTGTGATTCACTTTGTATGTACTGTCCATGTGTGGGCATGTGCATGTTTATGAATCGCCAGTGAAAGCTTGTTCATTTTTCATGACAAGCAGTTACATTTGCAGTAATCCTGTTGCTTGTGCTGCTTCTGTATTCTTCCCGGCTCTCTTCCCTTGATTCTCCTTTACTTTAAGCCTCTCTTGTTCACCGTCCTTGTAATCGGGTTTTCTCCACAAATTGGGTCTGCGTAGGAATATGTCATGAGGCAAGTTGGCACGTCAGAATGTAACTCTTTCCAAAACAATTCCGAAATGAAAAAACCTGGTTAGCCCAGTTGTCAGGGCCAATTAAAACTAACCTGTGTTGTGTTTTTAGTTTAATTCATGAACAAACTCTCTCTGTGTTTCCGCGTCAGACTTGGCAGGCAGCAGTTTGATAGCTTAATTGCATCTGGACCAAATGGAAGAAAGTACTTAAATGTTTGGCAATCCCATCCTTGATTGCCGATTCTGGAATGTCAGTCAAACTTTGTCTTGTATAAGTTAGTCTTCAGTTTTGCATAATAATTATACTTACATTATACATACTGTATATTATGTTGCGCTTATTGATCTTAGCTCTTATTTTGTTCTATGAATAGATCAAAAGCAAAACAAATAATAAAAAAAAATCATGTCCATACGCATGAGCTGATCCCCTCTATCATTATGGTAAAAGTGTGATGGCATTTAAAACAAAAGTATGGAGGGATTTGACATCAAACTACAAAAATCTATTTTATAGTTTTTTATAGTATTGGCTTAAACAATTGAAAACAGCATTCCGTCATTGCCATGGCAACCCCAAACATTCTTGAAACTATTGTAATGTGTGAGTGCTTCCATCACATTCGTTAGCGTGGCCTATTTAGCTTCTTCTTTAGCTTATTTACACGTACACGCACACACACAATCTTGGTCACTGGGGGAATAAAATAAATTAACAAAACAAGTCTGGTTTTGAGGGAGTGGAAGTAGCAGATGGGGGAGATTGGTGGGGGAGACTTTTCAATGAAACACTTTTCAAGCACTAATAACCAAATTTGTCAAAATGCAATTTTCGGTTGAACATTTTTAGTTTGTGTAGCTGCTTATGAAAAAATAATGCTTTGTTATATATATAAAAAGAAAAAAGAAACATTTGTATATAATGCTGTTGTTAATTGCACCAAATTCCCAGTAAAATATATCACCAGTGAAAGTGTCACAAATATGTCCAAATGTATTCAAGTTGTCAAAACACAGTCAAGTAGAGTTGCTTTGACTGAAGATTTCCACTCAAGATTTCTGTTTAAAAAGTGCTGTACAACTCCATTGTGATTTGTGACTAAAGATTAGAAAGTATTTATATGATAAAGTGATCATTAACGCACATGAATTAGAATGACCTAAACGACTGTGGATGTGTGTTCTCCACCATAAGATACACAGTCTAATTATCCACTCTTTCCTTGCATATTTGTTATTTACGATACTTGTTTTCAGCCTGTGAAAAGGTGAAAACAAAACGCCTGACCAACAAAGGAAATGAAGTAATAACAAAAGTATTTGCATCGGCTTCAGGGAGAATACCGTCGAAGGTGACAGTGTGGGGAGAAATGGAGCTGATAGCCGGATAAGGAGGATGTTCTATTTGTGGTGAATCTGCGGCTTGGATTAGCGGCAGATTGTACCTCCTCGCATCAGTGCGCCACAACAAAGATAAATATATAATTCAGAAAGAAACAAGAGATGTACGATGACAGCTGTGATTCGGGGTCCGAACCTTTGAGGCGATCTAATGCACATCATTAGCTGCTAGTTTCTTCTTACCCCATGCGTACCTGTGTGTGCTTTGTGCATGCATGTGTATATGCACCTGTATCTGCAGCGCACAACAATATGTGACCAGAAAATGTGCTGCGTTTGTGTCACTTTCAACACAACTGTGCAATCTATTTTGTGCGCATAGTTCTTTTCTTCTGCATGTGTGCCTATGGACACAGAGGTGGTGCACAAAGCTCATTTCTTTTAAATATGTAATCATGATTAAAATTGCACACAACTTGGCTGAAGGATATAGTGGAAGAAGAAAGGGATATAAATAAGGGTTCATGGGCTTTTTATGTGGAGGAGGGACTCCCTAGGGGCTAATAAACTTGCTTAATTATGAGCAGCCTTGTTAATTTACTCTCTCACAATGTAGAAGCTCTGATCCCGGCCAAGGAAATCCAGCAGCAGGAGTATCATACTCCTACGCTGAACTCTGCATGGCCTCTTCCCAGTCCTCTGAGTATAAGAACAGAGCTGTATCCATGCTTTATGCTTTAAAGTGGTTATATTTTGAGGATTTTGGTATTATTAGACAGTCGGTTACTAGGCTCGAAAGGTCAAGATGACAAAGAGAAGAAAGAGATGTAATGTTTCCAAAGTCCCTCTCATCATGAGAACAATTTTGCTGAATACTATTGTGGAACAGCAGTGGAAGCTCCAAACTCAAACATTATCGGTTTTCGGCACCTGTTCTAATTTCATTCAATTTGTACAAATACGTTAAACTCTGTTTTTAATATAACAGGGAAAATAGACGTGTTCATTTGACTTAATTTCTTTGATTGACCATGGGGAAAATTAATCAACTAATGGGTTCACTGTGATTAAAAAAGGATCTTTCACTTAATGTTCAACCAAAATGTTAATGATCAATCAGTCAGTACTTTATTTGTATAATACCTTTCATACTTAAAGAAACACAAGTTGCAGGGGCATTTCCAAACATCCCCATCCCATGTGCAAAAGCCGTTATTCTGACAATTAAATACATTTCACAGACACAACATGGCTGAGAACACAGTGGAGGCATGAGGAAGCACTATTAATTGATCAATTAATTGTTAATAATACCCATCGCTAAACAAAATGTGTCCTTGCCAATTTCTTTGATGTGTGACCAATGTTGACCAGGCCTCTTTCAAATGTGGATAACAATTGATACGTATTGCATATGTGCCAGTATGAGTGTAGCATAACAGCACAGATCGGATACGGTATACCCCCGTCAATGAGAGCTTGACATCATCGAAACAGGCTGATGTCCCCATTAACCGTCCCCATTACTTGGTAATGTACGCCACACAAGTTACAGAATGATGTCATCAACATCAAGCAATAATTTTAATATTAGTGTAGTCGAAGCCACATTAAATCAGCAACTTAGTGCAGAATACACAATACAGTAAACGTGAACAAGCACACCATTCTCAGTACACTGCCGATTGTGGTCCATGAAAGCAACTGTGTGTGCGTGCGTGCCTTTGTGCGTGCATGTATGTTAACGTGAAAGTGAGTGACACACACACACATACGCACACACCATTGCTCCCACCACACAGTAATTTTGATGCGACGAGCGAGAAAGCTTTTTTTCTTACGACGTGACGTCAGCCGTGCACCGCGTTCAACCAGCTCACAGACGAAGTTGAGAGTTCTCACTTTTCATTGTAAATATTATTTATGATAAGTATTGTAAGTCCTCCAGTGAGTCAGTCCTTACCCTCCATGACAGATTGATGATCGCACACTCGGTATGAATAATTAACCCACAATGCATTGTGCGTTTAACGCGCCAGTAAAACTGTATTCTTAATGTGTAAATAAAAAAGGAACAACAATCAAATGCACTTTTTACTAAGGAAAATAACACAAATAGTGTAGCGACAGTGAAATTGTACATTTCTTTGCACTTTTATGGTACTGCACTGTCACTGTGCATTGTAGAATCAACAATCACTTCCCAGTCACTTTCTTATATTCGTTGGAAAAAAGGGCAGTCTTGGTTGAATGCGTTTACACATTTGTACTGCTCTTTGTTTGAATCACCAGTTACAAATTACTGTTTGGTGAGAAACATTGATGATGCAAAAGTGACTATAGTTGGATTGAAGAAGTAACTGTAGTCAAAAAAAAAAAAACGGGAAAAGTAACGCATTACTTCGCTCGTTACTCAAAATGGCAGATTTTTGGAGTAACGTGTCACTTTGTTACTTTGTAATGCGTTACCGGCATCACTGGTTGTCCATCATTAAATAAGCAAAATAATTGTAGGCTGTGGCTAGTGGAGTAATGCCGAGGTTTCCATCATTTAAACCAATGGGGGGAAGAGTAAGAACCACAGGACAACTCAATGGTATGTAACATTTTATTTTTGCAGTGTTTATTTAATTTTGTTTACTTTTGTGTTGTTACTGCCGGGTGCTCGTGTATTCATTAAGGTGAAATTAAGTTGTCTGCGGATGCGGGTTTCATGTGTTTCCATATTGGATATGTGTCCCATGATCTACGTGTACTGTTATTGAGCATCAAATCACAAACTTGGACCTGCACGTAACGTAGTTCACTCTGGAGTGTACATTTCATTCTTATTTTTTATTATTATTATTGTTGACTCAGCCATATTGTGCTGAGCAGCCAGGCCAGAGGTGTGTACCGAACGAATGGCAGAATGGCCAGTTGGTGTATTGATGTTCCCTTTCTGAACTGGGAGTAGACAAACAGCACAGGTCTGATTTTATTTAAAAAAAAAAAACAGCAACAGAAAAACAAGGGTGGTTACCATTAGCCTTATTTTCACTGTGGGCCACATTGTAGTTACCTTAATCCTCAGGGGGCTGGTTGTTATAAAGGTAATGGTGAAACCACATAAATGCATCATACTGTAGTTTGAGGTGCAACAGTATGCCAAAAATCAGTTTGGTAGATACCTTGGTTTTAAGCCGTGAACTTAACATTCACATTCACATTCAATACATTTAGGGAACGAAATAGAAAAAAAAAATGTTTATCTTTTGTGTAAATGGAACATAGTGTAAAATTCAACATTGAGAGCTTTAATATGGAAAGTTCAACAGCAATAGTGTGTATTTAGAAATAAAGGATGGAGACAAGTGCAACAGTAGAGAGAATATTATGCTATAAGAACGCTAATAACTTTAATACTAGTAATATAAAAATAAATGTAATTATTTTTTTGTCTCTATCTGACGATCCAAGGAGAGACTGGTTAAATGATGCTGGAAGTTATGTACATAACTTGCTATTTAAAACAACAATAACAACAACAAACATTTGGCTAGCCATGCCGTCTGCTAACCAGAAGCTGAGCTGCACTGTGTTTGTTGACCGACTAGCTGTTTGGCTAGAGCGCAAGGTAGTTACACTTAATAAGTTCTATGTGGCAAGATCATCTGCAACACTAAATGTGGACAAGTAGTACAGAAAATGGATTCATTGAAACAAAAATGTATACTATTTTTACCATCAAAAACGGCTTCAAATCATATTGATGGTGCATTGACCTAAAGAGAACAGCAACTCTGTCATTGTCATGGTAACATATGCATCATAATATTTGTTAGTGCTATCTTCTGTGCTAATTTTACTGTTGAGAATGGTGTGTGCTGCTGGCTCTGGTAAAACTGAACAATATTGCATTTTGCCCACAGAGAAGGCATTTAACCTAATTAGAAGTCATTTATATTACACAACCACAATTTCTACTGACTGTTATCGTTTTTGTTGCTGTCTGACAAAGCTTAGCTGCTACATTAGAGAAACAAACAACAAAGCAACTCGAGAGGTAACCCAGAAATAAATCTGTGGTTATAAACGATCCTGTCTTGAAGCAGCTTAAGTAATGGATGAGTGAGAGCAAAGAAGTAAAGAATTCAAAACACCCGAAACTCATCTCACAGTTAAAAGTTAAGATGTTATTACCTCTCCTCGCTTTTGCTTTCATAGCACCAGTGTAAGTTTTTTGTGTGCATGTGGAGGTCATTCATATTACAGCATATTGCTACACAAATGAAATCTGCCACAGAGGAAGGGAGGAAAGGAGAGCAGGATTTAAAATATAGAGGGAGAGCCATTGATTAAATGCTGCAAAGTGAGAGTAATTCGGCGAGCGCTGGGAATACACACACTGCACTCCCTCCATTATTCATGCCTCTGCATTTCTTTCTTCACCTTCTCCTGGGTTGATTCTCTCGCTTTCCGTTCCCTCACTCTCATCTGTGAGCTTGCTGTCGATGAGCGATGATAAATTGCAGCCGGTGTAGAACTTGCATTTAGTTCTGTCATTATTCAATAACAGGTGCTGCAGAAATCAAGGCAGCTTGGCAGTTATTGTACTGGTGCTGGCGCCATGTGATTATTCACCATAATTTACTTTATTACTCTAGTGAACCAAGCTGAACGTAAATTGTTTGTCTTACTCGGGGAGCAAAGGCTGTCCAACCTTTTGACTGACCATTTCAGCTAATACGAAATAAAATAATTCAGCCGTTGTCAATAATGACAAAGTTGGCAGCTCTTCAGCTGGAAAAGGGATCGGTGGCATTTATCTTTTTATTTTTATTTTTTTCACAAACAACACAGCCGTTGCTGAATATCTACAGTTGACGCATTCCCTTTAGAATCAATTCAATTAATAGAGGCAGTGTAATGCCGAAGTTGGTACAGCTGTTTCCATCTTCATCAATGTATCAGTTGATTAATGTTTGTGTGTGAAGTGGCTGTTTGCAACAAAGTGTCGAATCATCCCCAGGTCAGGGTGTTTTCTAACTGCCATTTCAGGCATGCATTGCATTGGAGTTGGGGTTTGGCTTGACGGTCCCAGCTGGCATCATACCAGCATCGTCTCAACCCCTGGAGTGCCAACAGATACATGAGCCTGCTCACTGTAAAACACATTGATGTGTGAGGGGATTTTGTCTATGTTAAGCCTGTGAGCTGCATCCTGCTGACTTGTATTGGAGCCGGCCACAGCAGTGGCCTACATGGGTTAATGGGTTGGCAGTAGGAGCTGAGGACACGAGAATTAGGCCTCTGCTACTAATTGCACAAGGGAAAGATTTATTTTAGATTGGTACAGCGTAAGCCTGCGGCTGTACAGTAGGGGGTACTCGGCCAAATATGTTGAGGCAGTCGATTTTGTTCTGTTTTGGAATCCTTTCACTGCATGGATATGGACGATATTGTTGAGTTTAGGACCACGTTTTCTTGCTCAGACCAAATCTGTTATGATTGAGCTATTTGTATTACGGGAGTTCAGACTGATTGCATAATAATAGTCTGATGACAATTGATATATGACTTGTTTTATTTACAGAAGTGTATTTATAATGTAGAATTCAATAAGACCTAAACATTTTATTGATTGATTTAATTGATCGTGAAAACAATATTACAAATAACAATAGTAGACACTAAACACAAATTTTATGTTCAAAAAGGAGTGGGAAGATCTCGATTTATCCAACCCCTTCTTCATACTGTATTCTATCTATTCTGCTTCCATAATAATAATAATAATAATAATAATAATAATAATAATAATAGACCAACATGTAAATATAATATTAATAAAAACATCTGTATATTCTGTGGTGTATTCTTAGCAACAGGGTATATTTTACAAATCAATAGCTCCTTAGAAATAAATGTTATACCATAACTAGCCCAGCAGCTGTGACAGCATTATTTATAATCCTGGAATTGTCAGTTGTCACAGGTATAGTTACAGGTACAGCTCAATAAATTGGAATAGTGTCAAAAGCTTAATTTAGTTCTGTGCCAGAGTGAAATATTTCACGATTTGTTCATATATACAGTATGTACAGTATCATTTTGATGATTAAAGCTTAGAGCAAACAAAAAACCCAATTTCACCATTTCAAGAAACTAGAATATTACACAACAATCAATCTGGAAACATTGAAAATTGTTTTAATGGAGAAATTTAGGCAGGAATTTGCACTCTAAAAAGGTGAGGACTTGGGAGGAGTTCGGTGAGGGCATCAGGGAACGATTTCCGAACGGCTTCGAGGAAATTGTGGTCCGCCATCCGACGTCTCAGGAGGGGGAAGCAGTGCACCATCAACACTGTGTATAGTGGGGATGGGGCACTGCTGACCTCGACACGTGACATTGTGAGCCGGTGGGGAGAATACTTCCAAGACCTACTCAATTCCACCGACACGCCTTCCCATGAGGAAGCAGAGTCTGGGGTCTCTGAGGCGGGCTCTCCTATCTCTGGGGTTGAGGTCACCGAGGTGGTTAAAAACTTCTTCGGTGGCAAGGCTCCGGGGGTGGATGAGATTCGCCCGGAGTTCCTCAAGCCTCTGGATGTTGTAGGGCTGTCCTGGTTGACACGCCTCTGCAGCATTGCGTGGACACTGGGGACAGTGCCTCTGGATTGGCAGACTGGGCTGGGTGTGTTCCAACTCCAGGGGGATCACACTCCTCAGCCTCCCTGGTAAGGTCTATTCAGGGGTGCTGCAGAGGAGGGTCCGTCGGGAAGTCGAACCTCAGATTCAGGAGGAGCAGTGTGGTTTTCATCCTGGCCGTGGAACAGTGGACCAGCTCAACACCTTCGGCAGGGTCCTTGAGGGTGCACGGGAGTTTGCCCAACCAGTCTACGTGTTTTGTGGACTTGGAGAAGGCGTTCGACCGTGTCCCTCTGGAGTTCTGTGGGTGGTGAAGCAGACGACGCAGGACACGCTGGAGAGACTATGTCTCTCAGCTGGCTTGGGAACGCCTCGAGATCCCCTCGGAAGAGCTGGATGAAGTGGCTGGGGAGAGGGAAGTCTGGGCTTCCCTGCTGAGGCTGCTGCTCCTGCGACCCGACCTCGGATAAGCGGAGGAAAATGAATGAATGAAAAAAAAGTTTTCATATGTTTAATGAATATATATAATGTATGATTACATAAAGAAATTCACTTTTCTACCACAATCTAATTTATTGGGACTTACCTGTACATTTGGTCGCACTTACTTCCAATCCTCCACAGCTTCTGTCAGACCTTTAGTTAAAAATCATCAGAAGCACGACTGTCGAGGAGGCATGTCTGAAGAACGTCACTTTTCATCTTACATTCTCCAGTAAAATAGAGCCGTAATTAAGTCAGGTAACTGCGTAGCTCTCGACATCCAGCCGTCTGAGGTCAGAGCAACAACGATATTTGCAAAGTTCTCATTAACGGGGCTCAAGTGTCCACTCCGCAGCATGTGCTCCTTGTTTTTTGTCTGGCACTTATTTGCTCATTGGGGTGATGTCGGCCTAAATGTGATGTCATGTTTGTTGTATTTGACGTAGTTACGCATTGTGTGACACTTGCGACATACCGTTGTACTCCTGTCTACGACACGCTTGCCATCTGGGACATACGTAACACTAAAACCAGAGTACATCCAAACAGCAGATTTGAAGGATGGTGGACGATATTCGATTTCAGGACGGCCTATGGCACTAGCCACTATATAGGTGCATAGTAAAGGATCATGGTCAACTGCACGTACTATATATTCTCCGTATCTTAGAGTTATAGAACAGCGGTTCTAGAAAGTTGTACAATACCTGTTACACCAGCAGATTTAACTGGTGTGTATAAAATTTGTGCAAATATAATAGTCAAGCCTCTTCGCAAGAGAAGATCGGGTGAAATTGGAATGCATGGAGGTCTGCCGGGGTACAAGTTATGAACGGAGAGATCATAGGTTACTTGCAAACGTAGTGCCCTGGGGACAGTGAGAGCAATGTGTATGGAGGGTAGAACGAGAAACAAATAATCAAAAGTGACACAGCCATTGGGGCATATCTTTCATTTTAATGAAGCCACTCCAGTAAAACAGCAGGGGTGCCAGAGCAGCTGACACAGCATGAACTTTTAGGCAAGTGTCTGGCTGTTAGGCTTGAGTGGGCCGCTGTCTCATCTGGCAAACTGTGGAAGCCTATCACATAAAAGTAAACACACATACTGTACAGTTTACCTCAAGACTGGCACAGTGGTTAAAAAAAACATTTTTTTGAGTCTCTCGTGCTGCAGATAAACTCTTCTGAATTGCTCATATTCCCCTTATAACCACATCATCATTTTTAAGCGCTTAAAATGTAATTCAAATGACAGGATGGCTCCCATTAATAGGGGGAGTGAAGGCACGACAATGACCGCAAGCGTGATAGTTGGTCAGTGATGTCAGGTAGCTAATACATCTGGGAACTGGGTTCATTTTGTGTAAACAAGGCTCACTGATTGCTGTGGGATCCCAGATGACAAGGAATCATGCATGATTAGGAAGGATGTTACACACTTGTCATCAGCTCAAGGATAATTGTGAGGTTCCGGGGCCAAAGTGTGTGCGTGTGTCTTCGTCTTTTCTTTCTAGTTTTCTGTGTCTGAACACTGTGGCTACTTTTTGAATACTGAAATAAATATTGCTTGGTATCCCAGACTCTGCATGCCTCCCTCCTGCCCAGCTAATACTTTTTAATAATGTATACATTTTTCCCAGAGGTGCCCTCGTCGCTAGTTTAAAAAAAAAAAACAAGAAAACTCACCACACATACAAATATTCAATAAAAGATGCAGCTGAGGATAACAAGGTGCTTGGAGCTCATTTGTATCTACAAATCCCTTTATACGTTCTTTTTGCTCTTATTTATCTTACATTTTTTAACAAAAAAAAATATTCCATCTCTTCTTCCCAATTGCTGGCTCTCTGTCAAACCAGCACCATCTGATGCTTTTAATGAGGCACTAATGAGATGAGTTCCATCCTAATCTCAGGCAGAAAATCGGCGTGCTTTTGAAAGCCTGCGGGATTAACTGATGGATGGATGCTCTGCGAGCTAGGGCGTGAGAGAAGAATATGGAAAGTGTAAGAGAAACAAAGGTGAAGGCAAAGAGTCTATTCCAGCCTGTGTGCTGGATACTCGCGGTGTCGACCTGATGCAGTGTTTTGTGCTAATGACTGTAAAACGTGAGTGGGTAGAGGAAAAGGCAGAATAAGAGTTGCAATCTTGATAGGGAACAAATAATGAGGCAGTTGTTGTGCTCACACTTAACACCCACACTCTCCTTTTGAATCGTAAAAAAAGACCTAAAGTGCAATCTTCTGCTTCTTTAAAGTCTCATCTTCTTTCAACCTCTCTCTCAGGTCCAGTCCATCCATCCTATGGCCATCTTTTCAATGCTCTGAAAGATGAAAGATGTCCTCTATTTTTCTAAATGAAATACCAGGAGGCTTCTCTTTAGATGTTCTCTCACTGCCACGTCTTCACCAGTGGGATCAGTGATCAATCAAGTCAATTACCACTGGATTTTCATCATTTACTCCTATTGAAGATTAATCGATAGCCATAATTCAAATTTTAAGTTATCCATTTATTGTGACATTATTTTCTTGCGCTAACTTTTGAAACATAAATTAACTGAGCAATAAATTGCCCATCAATCCTTCCATAAAGTTTCTATTGCTTCATCGTCATTTAAACTGGCAACATTGTAAAAAACATTGAATTTGTAAAGCTGTGCCATTCTGAACTGCAACCGTGAAGTTGCCCTCCTCTTTGTTTCACACCCTTTTTTTATCTTCGCCATATGCTGTTTTATTTTATTTGGCTCCTACCCCAGATTCAGATTCCTCTCTGTAACCAGAAACTTTGCTCTAGTCAAGAATCTTGTTCCTAGTAATATATAAAGGCAGATTCAACTTTTAGAATAACGTTCAGCACAAACCTCAAGGTCAAACAATCCTAATTTGGATCATCTTCAAATTTAACGCACAGACGCTCCCTAAACATCCCAGGACAATTTTGTCATGAAATTGGGAAATCTTCATGTCAACAAAAGGGGCAATGCACCTTGGATTTTTATCTAGAGCTACACCAACATTTAATGGGTTCTTCCATATTTTATGTCCCACCCTCTGCAATGTTTGTGGGGAATCACTTACTCAGTTTATACATTATCCTTCTTGCTATCTGAAGAAAAAAAACACAACCTACTTGGCAAACAAAAACTATAACTTGTATAGAGTTAAGACTTTAAACTTTTTGATGAATGGGTATGTTCTGTCTGAAAAAAAGGGGTAAAAGACGTCCTGATTCCTGTCCCTGGTCTTCTACAGTTTTGAATGAATTTGAATGAATTTGAATTTTGCACCATTTACATATCCTGGCAACTCCTACCATAATCTGGACGCCATTTTAACTATGTTATAAATCATTATGACGCGTTTGATTTTCATAATGTTGTTTTTTGTTATTCATCTTAAAAGCAAATAAATGTAGATGAACCTCCTTTATGTCTTAAAGAGAGTCTGTTTGCACTAAATCTAACACCTGAAGTATGTGCAAGAATTTGATTTGCTTGACATGTCATGATCAGTGACCTTTTTTCAGCCTTTCACGTCAACATAAATTAGCATATTTCACAACCCAATGAGAGCATTACCGGTAAGTGTTTTTATGATCCTTAAACCAATCACCATCGAATCAAAAAGCACAACAAAGTACCTTTTGAAAAGGTGTGCATTTTTAGTTGATAAATATTTCCCTCACAGGATGACCAAAGTGTCAATCTAGTGTATCTATTTAACTAAGTAGGTCCATTAAAAAAATGTATAGAGAACATGAAAATATGCATAACACATTGGATTTGTCTTTTTGGGTATAAGTGACAGTGGGATTATGCAAAGTGGAACTGCATCTGCCGACTTGCTAGAACAAGCAGTCTCACGACACACCATAACTTATCGGATGGATGGGTGTCACACGAGAAATCTTTTTCAGGATTTCCTGCTGGAATATGCTCTCGCACCATAAATGGGATTTATGGCTGACATGTATGCATGCAAGCTGTGAAATGCACATACGCATGCACTCACATATGCTGTGTTGAATGTGTTTGAGGCCATTAAGAGCAGATGCTTTAAGTCCCAACACTCTTCTCGCAAACAAACAATCCTTGAGACAATCCGTTGCAGTCAAGCGTAGCTCGTGTTCGCATGCCAACTGTGACATACTTGAGTTACGTGAAGAATGGAGAGCTATAATCTCTACAAAAAAGATTATTCATGATGCAATAAATCACTTCAGGTGATGCCATTTTCTCCCGTGTAAAGGTAATACTTCTATTTGGTGTTGTGATTCTGAATAGAATTTTAAAAAAAAAAGTCGGCTTCCATTTCATATACCCTTTCAAATTGGAATATTAATTTCTACATAATCTTAATTCTTAATTGCAGTGTGAAGATTAGTTATGCTTAGATACACGTGCACATCAAAACACGGACGGACATTGTAGAAATATGTTTTCAATTGTCCAAACAACATATTAACTCTTTAATCGTTACAGTTTATAAATCTATTCTTCATAAACCTAACTTTGACAGAAGTTGTCTCCTCAAGAACACCAAACAGCATTTGCACATTTGAAAAGGGTCACATGATATGAATATTAGATATAAAGAAAACATAGCCTTAAAAATGTATTTAATTCAGTATAATAATAAAAAACATACACACATGCAGACTACAATGCTTGATAACCAAATAGTCATACTGATCTGCAGTATACAAAATTCAAAAGTGTGGAACCCTCATAAAGCAAATAACAAAATAACAACAATTGTTTACACTTGTGTTTAAGACTTATTGTGTCAGTCCTTAAAATCTATAATATAGTAAAGAGCATTTCAAAATAACAAACACAAAAGGGGCCAATTTCATCATGCCAACAACATCCATCCATATTCTACACCACTTGTCCTCACTCAGGTTGCAGATAAGGTGGAGCGCATCACAGCTGACTTTGGGCAAGAGGCCGTTTACACCTTGCACTGGTCGCCAGCAATATCTTGTTAATAAAATAGTGACTTCAGCGTAACACGTTATATAGAACAGTTTATATGCCGTGCGGAACTAAGAGATATTTTACACCCATCCATCCATCTTTTAAGCTACTTGCTGTGCAGCGTTGCAGAGAGCTGACATTAGAGAGAAGGGGGTTGTTCGGGATAGTTTGCCACCACAGGTGGGAATTTCCATGCTGCTTCAAATGTGTTTTACTGCAGTAGTAGTAGTAGTAGTTGTAGTATGTATGTATGCGTGTATGTTATCAAAACTATGGGGAATTACTGATTGTAACTGTGTCTTAATATAACAGGCATTTAATTAAAAAAGCAGCCTTTTCCATTATTATGAGAACCTAAAAACTGCTGGGTGCTAGGCTTGGTCATCAGAGTTGTGTGCAGTAGTTTTACAGTTCTTAACAACATTAAAATGATGAGAAAATGTTGTACATTTTGTTAATGATAAATAAACTGGAAAATGAAGAGAACATTTTAAAATAATTGTGCTTTTAATATAATTCATTCATTGGTTTTTGGTTTTGAGTTAACCTCAAGCATTCGTTGGCATGGCTTCTTGAGAAATTGATCCCTGTCAAATTATAAGTATATAGTGAGTATTACACTCCATAACTCTAGGGGGAGCTTGGGAGCCGAAGAAGAAATAGCTCCAGGCATTTTATACTCTCCACAAGTTACCTTATAACCTTATTACCTGAGCGATAGGATGTTGCGAGACACTAGCTTCCAGAAGGACATTCTGTACGTTTGCACAAAAAGTCATAGTATTGTATGTAGTTAATGGAGTCGACACCTATAGAGGAAGTAAAAGGAACTACAACTATTCTTTTCGTACTCAGGTTTGCTTTGGGATTCCTAGCTGGACCGTATTGCGGAACAAAGGGTCAGTTAAAAAAAAGAACTCTAACTATGGAAATGAAAGATGTAACAATTTTCACCTTTCTGCCCTCTTCAAAGGGTCCATGTAGTAATGAATGAGTTTCCCTGTAAAATTCTTTCACCAAGCCCACTGTAGACACTTTCCAGGCCCCTGTTCTTCAGGGTGGCTAATTAAATACCTGTCTTATGAGTCCTGATTATGGTAATCAACTGCCAAGCAGGCGGGTCTCTGCAGATCAGACTCTGGATGTCCTTGTGATTAGAAGTGTAGCAGAGTTGGAGAAAAACCAGGGAGCAGCTCATTAGTAGGTCTAAATGTAGTCGCACCACTCAGGGGTAGGCGGACATAATCACTCCTGGGAGAGCACAGAGAAAGGGGAAATATTAAGGTTTGTGTTTGTTTGATGCCTGTTTGCACATTATTGTGTCCAATAGGCCAAAAAAGAAAGTCTGGGTAGGAAGGTCAGGGTAGATTTACCGTCAAGTGGAGAGGAACTGATAGATATCAGAACTAGATTCGACTCTCCTTTGGAACATCTCTTTGTGGAGTTGGCACATTCTCCCCGTTTGTGTGGGTTTTCTTCAAGTACTCCAGAATTCTCCAACATTTAAAAAAACAAACAAAAAAAACTGCATGTTAATTGAAGACTTTAAATTGCCCATAGGTGTGAGTGTGAATGGTTGTTTGTCTACATGTGCCCTGGTATAGAAAATGGATGGATCTGTGCTTGGACATATTAGTCTTGCCTAGGGCTGTACAGTCATGGCCAAAATAATAATCACAAATATTTTCATCAATATTGCAACATAAGCAAATTCACAGTTTATGCATAAAATGCAACATTAGGCTGCAAGCACTGACTTTTCATTTCAAAATCCCCATCGTCAACATAGTGAATTGTCAAGGACGGTACGTCTCCGTTGTTTTGCTTGACCATTGGTCAGTCGTGCATGGTCACAAACGGCAAAGAACTCACGGGGTTTTTTCATTGCGCTCAGGCTAGCCAAAAAGTTGAAGTCAAGGCAGCGGCTATAACGATTGGAAATAGTGTCTTACCGTGACGTGCCACCTCCCCGCCAACGTGCTGAGTGGTCCAACTTCAAAATAAAAGCTTCATATATGACTACATTGGACATATGCCATTTTTAGGCTTTTATTTTGAAGTTGGTACCAGATCGCCGTGCCGGAGCTTAATGAAGCCTTTACCATGCGTTCGCCCCCTGTTGACTGACGGACTAGGTTGCGGGCACAGCTGCAAATGAAGCACTTTCCATATGCAGTACCCGCATTTTAAAATGTAAAAAAATACTGACGATCAGGCTCATTTAATCGTGGAAGCCAAAATCGCGATCACGATTAAAATTCGATTAGTTGTGCAGCCCTAGTCTTGCCTGATTTTGTTCCAAACAGAGTTATTTAATGAATGAAGAACAAGAACATTGACTATATGTGGTTGTGAAGGAGACCAGACTGTGTTGAGACTGTTGAGTAAAATAATATTTACACTTTCAAAGATACTTGGTAAATAAATATAGAAATAATGTTAGTGTCTTTGACAGTCCAGATCAATGCATTTTTTAATATATATATATATATATATATATATATGTATATTCAATATAGTCCAACTGAAAATAGTGTTTTTGGAATTTTATTCATAGACTCGCTGTTTGAACAGCAGAAGAACTTTAGACAAAATTTGTACGGCAATTTAATGGTCACAAAAATACTGAAAAAACAATGCAATGAATAACTATACTATGATAGAGTTATACCGATACTTTAACACAAAACTATTGAGAACACTGATGAGATCCGAACCGCAGGATCTGTGACAAGATTAGTTGTGCTACCATGGCAACACAACCTGGATTATACACTCACTGGACCACAACATTAGGCACAGCTGCACATTCTATTGGAATTTAATGCTACAAACTAATGCTTCCAGTTTTGATTGACCCTTAGTTTCTATGTTTGTTTTTGTACCTTATTTATACATTACAGCCACATTTTTCAAAATATTAATTGAGTTAGTTTTAGTCAGAATGCAGTATTGCAATCTTTGTCAAGGCTAAAGTTTTGCAGTTTGTTGTTGTCTTTATTATATTTTGGAAACATGTCTAACATTGAACTATTAGCCCACACTCTTGGAGGAAAAAGGGAGAAGCTTGGAAGTCTGAGAGCACCATCCAAACTGTGAAATACAGGGGTGGCAGTATCATACTGTGGGGTTGTTATGCTACAGGAGGTGGTGCACTTCACAAAATAGATGGCATCCATCCATTTTCTGAGCCGCTTCTCCTCACTAGGGTCGCGGGCGTGCTGGAGCCTATCCCAGCTGTCATCGGGCAGGAGGCGGGGTACACCCTGAACTGGTTGCCAGCCAATCGCAGGGCAGATACAAACAAACAACCATTTGCACTCACATTCACACCAATTTAGAGTCTTCAATTAACCTGCCATGCATGTTTTTGGGATGTGGGGGGAAACCGGTGTGCCTGGAGAGAATCCACGCAGGCACAGGGAGAACATGCAAAGTCCACACAGGCGGGGCTGGGGATTGAACCCGGTCCTCAGAACTGTGAGGCAGATGCTCTAACCAGTAGTTCACCGTGCCTACTTATCTAAACTACATTGACATATTTTTTTCCCATTCACTTTTCTTTTCATTGCCTTACATACAGTACACATAAACTCCCATCTTGTCAACTGTCAACATGTGTCATGCACATGCAACGCAGTGTCTGCTTTGTGCTTTGTGTGTGCTCGGTGGCTGCTGAACTTTATTTGACATCATATTGAATTTGGCTTGGTTGAAGACAGGGTGTTTGCTGAGGCTAATTTACCTGGGGTAGACCTCACCGAAGGCCAGGGAGGGGCTGATAATTAAAATCGCTTGCTACTGCTGCGATAGAATATTCATGGGAGATTACTTCCACCTCCTCCTCAAACATCCCGGCACTACTCTCAATATGCAGTGTGTGTGTGTGTGTGTGTGTGTGTGTGTGCGTGCGTGCATGTGTTAGTCTGTGCATTGTGTAGGGAATGATGGGATAGTCGGATTTTGTGTGTGTGTGTGTTAGGGACTGTCTACACCCTTCTGTGACCTCTCGCTCTTCCCCATTACGTAAACTCATCACATGCTGCAGGAGATATTTAGGTCAGTGCGAGGCCCAAGATGAGATGAAAGACAGGGAGGAAGAGCGGGAGACAGAGACAGAAATAATGAAATTGACGGCCCCCGTGTGGTGATGACAGCAGGCCGTCTTCTCTAGTTGATGGATGACAAATGCTCGGTCTCCATGTAGATAACTGTTACGTTGCACATCTCAGTTTGTATGCTGCAATTTAAAACAGTAGAAAATGTGGCCTTTTTATTTTACGTAACATGATCCTATTATAGGTGGACCGATGATGCAAGATGAAATGTTATCATTTTAACATGGCAAGTATCAAACAGATGCTTTGAACATGCACTGAATGGACATTTTACTAGGTAAACCTGCATAATCTCTTGTATTGGATAACATTTGATCACTAGTGTTGTGACCATTGAGTGTAAAATATAGAGACTTGCTTCAATAACATAATTCAAAATGTGTCTTCCTTAAAAAGAGTTTGTAATGAAATACTTTACAGACTTTTCAACGGTACTAAACTTGTACATACTGTAATGGACTAGTGGTGCGTCTTGCTTTTGAGGTATATAGTTTACGTTTTCTGACCAAATGAATTTTCTTAAACTTGGACCTTTCTCTCTCAGTGTCAAATTGGCTCACTTTGTCTCGTTCCTCTCCTCCTTGCCTCATTACGGCACATCGAAATCTAACTCCATTAAAGACTCCAAGGCGAAGATCAGAAATGAGATAAGAACAGGAGGATGGACATAAAAGAACACCGTTTGAGAGATTTGATTACTATTTACCCATCTCATAGTATGATGAAGAGCCTGTGGAAACCCCCCCTCCAGGTGCCAACATGAGTCAGTGTTCTCCTTGTAAATATATACAGTTATCACTGAAATCACAGCAAGATGTGAACCCCTTGCCTTGATTTTCTTTTGAAGAAATCAACCACCTCATGACCCCTACTGTTCGTTGTGAATATATTTATATTATACCTGAGCAGATACATGTGACCATTAATTCTAATTATGTGGCTTTGTTGTTGTGTGCAAAAATAAAATAGCAGATGACGACATGGAGCAGACTGAGCTATTTGTTATCACAGTTTATCCCAGCACCGGGATGCCTGCTATTTTCCTGCCAAGACTGGGAATGGCAGGTGGAGAATAGGATTCCTCCCACCTCTTTATTTTTACTGGATAGTTTTCCTAGCATTCTTCTTCATGCACATTGTGATGGAATAGCAATCCGAGCAATGCCTCCATGCGCATCTTGCAGAGGTGAAGGAGGCAAGGACAACAACCCTTGAGGAAAGTGGTTCAAGGCAAGGTGGGAGAGGAGCACAAGGTGGAGGTGAGGGTGGTTGACATGCTGATAGGGAGAGATAAGCATTTTTCTGCTGCTGTGTTCCTTGTTGAGCCAATGACCTCTCTGGCTTGTTGATTATAGTGTTTGGCCAAGCTGTTATCTCTCTACTGCAGAGCGAAGTGCATACTGTCTGGAATATGAAACTCATGTTAGCTAAACAAAGAGACTGAGCATAAGCATGTTCACACTTTTGTATTTCTGAGGAATAGAATGTCTCCAATGGTTGCAGCTACAACTACATCTTATACAGCTCATTTCATGTGAAATTTGAAAGGACAGAGGCAATAGAGAAAGGAGAAAGGCTGAGAGCATCAGTATAAGGCAGGTCTATAAAGTACAGTGAATACTTACTTGGGACTGATATGCGTGCCTTTACCTCCTGAGGTCAGCTCACAGGGGGTTGCGAGGATTACACACAGCGTTGAAGTGGATTCATTATTCATCCATCCACTTTTACCTGCCTCCACCACAACCACTCACCTCCCTGTGGGGGTGTGCAAAGCAATTAGATCTTTGCAAAAGAAGACATGCAGTCATTGCCACAAAATTAGGTACACCTCTAAATCTAATGAGAGCCAACACAAAAGATGTACCATAAATTCTTCCTTTCACAATATTATTCCAGCAGAGCACAGAATTCTGCAAAGCTTGAACTGAAAACAAAGGTAAAACATGATGTGCCATATTTTGTATGTTTGTCTGTCAACATTACAGCATGGGCTAGTTCCTGCAATTAGCAGTGTGCGCGTCGACAAGAATGACGTATGACCTTTAGCCTTTCAGCCAGACATGAACAAAATAAACAGGAAACTGTCCTGCTTATAGCCAGTTAACTCATCATGCAACATAACTTTTGTCATTGAAACACAAGCCTCATCCAATTACATGTGGTAAACGGACAATGATGTAAGATGGCAAAGCAAATGCTTCCATCTTAGCTGAAATGACACATAGAAAAAAAACATAACAAACGTGGTTGTAGGTGGTCATTTTTTATGTATTTTTGTCTAATCCAATGTTGGATAGGCTGCTACTTTATGGTTAAAAATAAACTTTGTACCAAAACAAAAAGTGAAGTCCTAGAAATGTGACTGATAACCTCAATACTGTGCATAAGCCTCATGCTCCCAGGCAATATCATTGTAAATCCTTTTTGTCCACTTTTAGAGATAGAATACATTAGTGAGTGTAAGACAGTACATTTCTACAATATTAAAAACACATCTACAATATTAATAATCAATATTGATGTGAATACAATTATAATTTTTTTTGTATGAGAAGATTTTTTTTCTCAAGCTAATGTGTTGGATTTTTAGTAGATTGTGCACCTAATAAAGGGTGATAGCATATAAATATAAAATATTCAAAGCTAAATCAGACCAAAATAAGTAACTGGGCAGTTTCGATTATAGTTTATGATAGCACGTTGTTGTGAGGATAAATGTGGATTAAGTTAAGCAAAGGAGAGAATTCAGCATACAGTATATGTGCGTGCTATAGAGGCATGTGAGACAGCGGCTGAAAAAAATGGGAGGGGGTGTATGAAACAAAGATGGCATGTGGATTTGTGTCAGAGGGACGATTTCATCTGCGAGTGGACTGTAAGCGTGTCATGGCGGTTGGGTGTGTGTGTGAAAATGAGGGCATGTGTGCATTATTGCATGCAGCAGTGGCGTAATAGTTTTCATATTTTGTGGTTAACACTTGAAATTGGTTCCGTTTACTCCCACTGAACATAGGGGGTCAACCGTGTTCATCGGAGCAGAGCCACCCGAACACTGGCACTGGGTACAGGTTACCTATCCAGTTTGCTACTGGCTCCCCATGCTAAGTGAGGAAGACATGCCAACCTTAACCAGCCCCCCACCTCCTACTAACTATTCCACAGTGCTTTCGGGCTGCCAGCTACCCCGTAAGCCACCACTCGGCGAGGGAGCTGAAGTTGGGGGTGGGGATGTTGAGCATGTGGAAGCAACAACAAAAAGGCAGGATTGGCAATAACAAGGATTTACAGATGAAATGGAAGAAGAAAAGAGAGCTGTTAAGCGATTGTAGGGGAAGAGCGAGATTGGAACCAAAAGAGAGGATTGACGGAATAAAAAAAGGATAAATCGAGAGGATATGGTTATGTGAGTGGGGGGCCAAGGGGAGGGAAGGGAATGGGGAGCTTTCAGCCACAGTGCCTAAACCATTCGGGCATTACTATATCTCAGCGGTAATGATGTAGGACTTCTTTCAGTGTAGTAATTATCAGATAGTAAGATCAGAAAGATTAGATGAATAGAAATAGAAATTATTTAGGACCTCTGCCAAGGATAAACTGTGAACAGAAGCAGTTTCTGTTCATTTCTCTCTGCCATATCTTATCACGCGTAAGACAATCGGACTGTACCATTTTTTTATTCTGGGGGAACAGTTTTTATTGTTGATTTAATAGTTTGTCATGCCTCCTCAATATTTTGGAAAGAGGGAAAACTAAAATTTACTATATTTTTTGCAC
This sequence comes from Phyllopteryx taeniolatus, assembly GCF_024500385.1. NCBI lineage: Eukaryota > Metazoa > Chordata > Actinopteri > Syngnathiformes > Syngnathidae > Phyllopteryx > Phyllopteryx taeniolatus. The sequence continues at coordinate 11,909,390 of NC_084522.1, forward strand.
ATATGACAAACCAAAATAGACAATACTTCTCGTGTGCATTTATCCATCCATCCATCCATCCATTTTTCGACTTATCTGGAGTTGGCTCGCGGGGGCAGCAGCTTAAGCAGAAAAACCCAGACTTCTGTCTCCCCAACCACTTCATCCTTGGGAATCCTGAGGCTTTCCCAGGCCAGCCAGGAAACATAGGCTCGCCATCATTTCCTCTGTCGTCCCCGGGGCCTCTTCCCAGTGGGATGTGCCCGCAACACCTCACTCGGGAGGCCTCCAAGAGGCATCCTAACGAAATGCCCATGCCGCCTCATCTGGCTTCTCTCAATGCAAAGTGAGCAGCGGCTAGACTCTTAGCCCCTCCTGGATGACCGAGCTTACCACCAGTGGGCCAAAGACCCAGCGTTGGAAATTCATTTGGGCACATGTATCCACGACCTTGTTCTTCTGTCAGAGAAAGTAGATTGACCAATAAATTGAGAGCTTTGCTTAGCTCTTTTCTTCACCACGACAGACCGACAGAAGCTACCACCTGTCAAATTCCCGGTCCATTTTTCCCTCACTCGAGAACAAGACCTCAAGATACTTGAACACCTCCGCTTGGACTGGGATCTCTTCCTCCTCCTTTTTCTGACTGAGTACCATGGTCTCAGATTTGGAGGTGCTGCTTCTCATCCCAAAACCCTTTACACTCGGCGACAAACCACTCCATCGAGAGTTGAAGATCCCGGCCTGATGAAACCCATCCATCCATCAATGTTGTGAACCGCTTCTCCTCACTAGGTTCCCAGCTATCATTTGGCAGGACACAGGGAAATTTAGAGTCGTCAATTAACCTACCATGCATGTTTTTGGGATGTGGGAGGAAACCGGAGTGCCCGGAGAAAACCCACGCAGGCACGGGGAGAACATCCAAACTCCACAGAGGCGGGGCCGGGGATTGAACCCCGGTCCTCAGAACTGTGAGGCAGACGCTCTAACCAGTCTCCTCTGTGCCGCCGCCTGATGAGACCATCTAAACCAAATCATCTGCAAAAATGAGAGACGTAATACTGAGGTAACCAAACCGGACCCCCTCAATGCCTCGGCTTTGCCTAGAAATGCTGTCCATAAAGGTAATGAACGGGTAACCATGGGCAGCCTTGGTGGAGTCCAACCTTCAATGGAAATGAATCCAAGCAGGCATTGTGGCCTAAACCTGGAACAAGAAATTAAAAGAAAAATAATTTTCCTCAATTCACCAAAAAATTGAGATGGCTGCTTTTGAATTTCAACTCGTCAATTCATGAATACTATAAAGTTAATCACCTAAATGCTTTCAAATAATGGCAACGGATACTATTTTTAGTGCAGAATTTCCTTCCCAATGCAGTCTTGTCTGTCTTTGATGTTTGGTGTATACTGTAGGAATGTTTAACATCTTAACATATTGAGGGCTGAGGTGGCAGAATTAATGAGAGCCTGGAAGAAAACGTGCCGTTCGACAGATGGGAACCACTGCTTGGAAAGTGCCGTGCAACAGACGCTTCATTCCCTCTGGACACACCATGACCACACAAAGGGATGTATGTGACAAGCTTTATGCATTTGGATATAGACAGATTAGTCATTGCATCCATTATAGAGCAACTTGAAATTACATATTGAATAGCAAAATGTTGTCGAGCTCATTCAAATACACAAAACTTTATAATTTGAAGAATTTGAGCATCCTTGTACTTGTTACCTACCCAAAGCTGATCTGCCTGACTCTGGAGAGATGGATTGCAGGCAGGCCGAGCACTTACAGGTTTCTGCTCAGCTCCCACCATCTTGGGCCACCATCTCGGCTGACACCGTCGGCTGACGCCCGTCCCGTAATCACATCAGATTGAGAGCAGAGGGAATGAGAAATCATATTACAAGCACTGACTCATTGCAGTTTTTGTGTCGCCCTTCTACTGTTCTGTCTTTGTCCAAATCCCTCTGAATGAAGATTCATGTTTCGGCCTGTGGCGGGAGAGGTAATACAATATTGAGGAAGACTGTGAGTGAGCACGAATGTTGTTGTGTTAAGTGCAAGAAGTTTAGAGAACATGCATACCTACCAGGCCTATTGGAGTATTTAGAGATTTTATAGGTATAGTCTGGTTCATTAATTGTTCTACTTGTCACTTTTGCGCGGAGATCGCAGCCCCATCAGAGCCACAACAGAAAACCTGGCAGTAAGCCACCTTTGGTTTTTACACAGAACCCAGTAAGGTGGGGTACTGCTGCAGCTGTGCATGCTCAGCTACCTGGCAAGGAATCAGATAATTAATGTGTGACAACATCCATCCCAGCATCAGGTGTGACTTCAAAATCTCTGACAGAAATATTGGTTTCAAAAAACATGGGGCTTCTTAATTACAGTTCCAGGGGTTGTGCCTATATATCTGCAAGTACTGTATGAGCAATTAAAATCCTTAATCAGGAATGCATTACTTTCTGCTGTGCAGAAAGTAATGCTTTCTGTTGTGTTTCTGCTGTGCACCAGGGCAGCAATAAAGAGGAAAAACATACTTTGTACATGAAATTGGTTATCCTCAGATCTGAATCTTTAAAAAATAAAAAGAATAAAACAGGCCTAGACAAATTATGGTAATACAGTACTTAACATATCCATCCATCCATCCATCAATTTTCTATACCACTGGAGCATATTCCATTTGATTTTGGGCGAGAGCCAGGGTATACCCTGGACTGGTTGCCATTCACAGATAATTGTACTGTAAACTTAATATATTTTTACACAACCTTTTAAGGAATAACTGCAGTCAAACAATTTCTGTAATTCCCAATGGGACTTGTGCACCTGTTGTCAGGTATTTTGTCCCACTCCTGATGAGCAAACTGCTCAAGCTATCATGGGTTTGAAGGGTGCCCCCTGAAGACTGCAGGTTTCACCTGGTTCAATACGATTTCGATCGGGGCTCATAAAGACATTTTAAAATAATACAATGTTTTGTTCTTAGCTACTCATTTTTGGTTTTAGCTGTGTGCTATGGGTCATTTTCATATTGGCGAATCCATGACCTCTGACAGAGACCAAGCTTTTTGACACTAGGTAGCACAGTTTCCCTCCAGAATGTCCATATTTAATTGTACCCTGCACGAAAGACACCCTGTGCCAGATGCAGACATGAAGCCTCACAATATAACCAAGCTTCCTCAATGTTTCAATTTGTCTCAGTTGTCCAAGTGGCATTGTAGTTTTTTTCTTTCTTGAAGGGTGCCAACATTTGTATCCATGCGTCTTTTGATTTGATTTTTTGAGAGGATCCCTCTTTAATCATCAGAAAGAGAAAAGATGTCCATTAAGAGAAACAATGCAGCAATAATTTAAGCAGCACCAACAATACACCCTGAATTGAGCCAATCAAGTAAAAAAGTAATGATTACCTTATTGCAACTTAATACATGAAATTTGATGCAGATTTCCCCCCCCCCAAAAAAAAATTTAGAGATAGCTCTCTTCATTGGAAATTCAGGCAGCCACCAAATGAAGCTTCTGTATAAGTTAAACATAATTGTGACATTAACCAATGGTAGAACACTGTCTGAGTAGGATTTTGAGAGCACATGAAACATTTAAATTACATTTCCAAACTACTAGTACCATATTCACTCTCTACCAGGCAAGGTAGTTGGTTGTTGTAACCTTTGTGTGATGCACTGCTGGTGTGCATTTGTTTTGTTTTTTAAAGCCCTGGAGACGATCTGAATAGCCAGTTGCAAGCGGCTTTGTAAATGAGGCTAAATGTTACACCAAAACATATGCAGAACATATGCATTGGTGTGTGCACACATTTATTATCCTTATGATTGTATAAGTCTGTCTATATTTGCTTGTGTGCATTTGTATGTACTATACAGAGTACATCTGTCTTCTCTGGGCATAAATACAGAAACTGTAAACGAAGTTCCAATTGAGTGTCAGATGATACTTCCATAAGCATTTTTTGGAGGTAATTACAAACAAAATGCTTTCATTCTATGAAGAATGGGACAAGACTGTTTGATGAAATGAACTTGCAGCAATGAAAAGGATTGCTGCAAAGATGCACTCAGGAATAACTTGTTTTCAACATTCTCATGTTATAATGCCATGTCTTGAAAAATAGATCAGATCATCAGATCAGTATACCATGCAGCAAATAGTGTACACAAAAATAAACATGGTACATAACTCAGAAAGGAATGCAAAGTTCAGATGCAAACATGATGAGATGTTTGTGGCTACTCCACCAATATTAAAAAATATACAATCTGCATGTAGAGGCAATTCCGCAATCATTTTGCTGTTGTTATTTATGGGTCATCCTTTGGGGGGGTAGCTTATTTTTCTTTTATTCATAAATAACCTTAATATTTCATTTTATTTTCGATCTACTACGTGGATAAAACAGAATTGCTGCAACAAGAAAAAGTATTTTTTTTGTAAACAAAAATAAAACACCATCATTCGACAGCTTTAAACAAGATCCAAAAATGAAAAAAGTGATTCATCTGTGACCATATCCCCAATTTGGTTTCATGCAGCATAGTATTACATATTTAATGCTGACAGAGGGTAGAGAAAGTTCAGTTTGACGAACAATCTTTCATTCACTCGCCTGGAGAGATCCCAGAGTGAGGGACCCCAATAGGAGAACATGAATATTCCACTTTGAATTTGCATATACTTAAGTTCTTCATCTTTTGGCCTGCTCACCTTACATCACAGTTTGCTAATCTCACAGACAGCTTGCTATCCTCTCGCTAGAACAAATGTCATCATCACGTTGTTTGCTCCTCTCGTCTGCTCCGCTCCATAAGCAGTAGGTCTAATCAATTATGTAAATAAGCACTGTTGTCCCAGCAAAATTGAGCACTGTCAGCGCGCATGCTTGACGTTGACAAGTGGAGCTAAAGGATGTTGACATTCTCTCTTCTGTATTTTGCACTTGGAAATATGGAAACGCTTCAACTGGCCATGCATATAAGGAAGTACATGAGTCATTTCAAAACAGGAACTCAACAAATGCCTTAAAATTATTGACAGGCAGGTTATAACCCAATATACAAGAATTTGCTCGTGTATCAGAGATAAAAATATGTCAACAATAGGTAGGATGTACTTTAATGAAATTAAGACATCCGTTACAGGTATAATGTGACAATGCAGTTGTTCATGCATCTCACTTAATGTTCTTACTGGCATTTCTTTAAATGAGTGTTGCAAAACGCCACAGAAAGTCCCAAAAAAAGCATAAAATGCATATAGTTACTCATTTTACGCTTACTGAACTGTACTCTACATGTGCCAAAAGTGCCAAAGAAAACGTCAAATAAACATTCAAACTCTGAGGAGAAGTCTTGCACGATAGGTTGACTTCACACATTTCATTCATCACAGTGGTTCGAACTCCAGTTTAGTGCTGTTTTGGATGAATTTACATTTGTATGGCTTTAGGGGCATGTGACTTTAAAGGTTACATTGTAGGATTCTGTGCCCTATTAACAACGATACTGTGACGACAAAGCAAATTAGCTATGGTGGCCCAAAAATGAGGTGATGAGTCATCAGTATAGATTTAGACTTAAACCAAGATAAATGTGTCGCCTTTAGCTGCAACCCAATCTAGAATTGATATGAAATTATACTTGACCTTTGTTATGGATAATACAGCCACACTCCAAACACATTTGCACGCATTTTAGACGCAATCTCAGTGCAGTCATCAGTTAGCACCAAGCAGTGAACTGCAGGTAATCCACGGTGACCCTTGTCTTAGACTTGTATTGGACTTTTGGAGATAATCTAACTGGGTGGCTGTCATTTTTTCCATGCCTATTTTGCTCTATTTATGGTTCCAGGAGTTGGCCTCAGAGTAACCTGATATCTGCAAGCTACTTCTTGCCCCCTGTAGAGGAATGTGTCTCCTCAGAGATGATCCAAACACTAATATGTGATTCTAAAGGCACTTAAGTAGAATCTGTTCCTACATTTGTTTCATCATTTTGTTTCAATGCCTTTCTTTTGCTCATTTTCTGTATTCCAGATTTCCCATAATGATGTTTTGCAGACTTATCAAGAGTGTGAGTACGAGTGATTCATATCTGCTGAGGTTCATTATGTAGAGTGTTAGGAGGGTTGGAGAGTCGATTACGCGCATGTCTCTATGACTACAGCGAACAGAGAATTATACGCCATAATTGCAACTCAAGAGATATTATTAAACTTACTTTGATTTGAGCATCCCTAATCTAATCAAAGCACCATGTGCCCTATGTTGGGTAGCTGCTTAATTACAACAATGTGCCAGTCATGTCTCACATTCTGTTCATGATATTGTGTTTTCAATGGCGAGGCCACACTCTGACGAAGTGTCACATGACAAATTGCCGGTTTCCAAAGACAAAAAGCTTCACTTGGGTCATGCAGTGGAACTTTCAAAGTCGAATGCCCCAAAGGTTGTAAAATTTGGAGTTCAACTAAAAAATTAAACATGGAAGTCAAATGATCATTATGCCGTATATCTCTCAAAACATCACCAAAAAAGGCCAGCCGTTACCCATCAGCTTTCCCTGGACTCCCACAAGCCAAAAAGGCCCGATAAGACTCCTTCAGCTTGACGGCATCCCTCACTGCTGGTGTCTACCAACGGGTTCGGAGGTTGCTGCCACGACAGGCACCAACCACCTTATGGCCACAGTTCCAGTCGGTCGCCTCAGCAATGGAAGTGCGGAACATGGTCCACTCTGACTCAATGTCCCCCGCCTCTCCCGGGACACGGGTGAAGTTCTGCCACAGGTGGGAGTTGAAACTGCTTCTGACAGGGGATTCTGACAGACATTCCCAGCAGACCCTCACAATATGTTTGGGCCTGCCAGGTCGGACCGGCATCTTCGCTGACCATCGGAGCCAACTCAGCACCAGGTGGTGATCAGTTGACAGCTCTGCCCCTCTCTTCACCCGAGTGTCCAAGACATGCGGCCGCAAGTCCGATGATATGACCACAAAGTCAATCATTGAACTGCGGCCTAGGGTGTCCTGGTGCCAAGTGCACAAATGGACACCCTTATGCTTGAAGTTGCTGTTCGTTATGGACAATCCGTGATTAGCACAGAAGTCCAACAGAACTCCGCTCGGGTTCTGATCGGGAGGGGGGAGGGGGCGTTCCTCCCAATCAAGCCCCTCCTGTTATTACGGTCATTGCCCACATGAGCATTAAAGTCTCCCAGCAGAACGATGGAGTCCCCAGTGGGAGCGCTCTCCAGCACCCCCTCCAAGGAGTTCAAAAACGGTGTGTACTCTGAACTGCTGTTTGGTGCATAGGCACAAACAACAGTCAGAACCTGTTTCCCACGGGAAGGCGGAGGGAGGCTACCCTCTCGTCAACTGGGGTGAACTCCAATGTACAGGTGCCGAGCCGGGGGACAATATGTATACCCACACCTGCTCGACGCCTCTCACCGTGGGCAACTCCAGAATGGAAGAGATTTCAACCCCTCTCAAGAGGACTGGTACCAGAGCCCAAGCCGTGTGTGGAAGCGAACCCGACTATATCTAGTCCGAACTTCTCAACATCACATACCAGCTCAGGCTCCTTCCCTGCCAGAGAGGTGATGTTCCACATCCCTAGAGCCAGCTTCTGTTGCCGGGGATCGGACCGCCAAGGTCCCTGCCATCGGCCACCACCCAGTTCACACTGCACCTGACCCCTATGGCTCCTCCCACAGGCGGTGAGCTCATGGGAAGGGGGACCCACGTTACCCTTTTGGGCTGTGCCTTCGAGCCCCACCTCCATGGGGGCCCCGGTGACCCGTGTCCGGGCAAGGGAAATCGTGATTCAATCATTTTACTCATCATAGGGGTTTGGGTATTGTTAACTATATAAAATAGATTAGGCTCCAGTATCTTACAGTGAACAGACAGTGTTGGTTAAAGGTTATTAGCATTTCTGCAAATGGCATTATCTTGTTTTATTTTATTTTATAGCTGTCTTATGAAGAAGCTGCAGTATATGTGCTAGATGTGGGTCAAAAGTTAACTGTGATGACTGAGGTCAAATGTAATAACCTGAGATGAACGTCATTTGGCTGCAGCAGTTAAGTGGTTGATAATGTTCACGGCAATATATTATGTGTCCTTGAAATGTCAAGAGTAATATGGTATCTGAAAATATGGAATGAAAAAAATATAAAGGCAAGAAAACAATATAGAAGTGAAGAAAAAGAGGGGGGGAGTACAGCATTCAAGTCCTGCGAAGTGCCTTTTTGTCAAATAGAAATGCTGTGGTTGAGACATGAGGCATTTGAGCATACAGTCTGTCACATATGGAAATGTGTTGAAGGCATTAATTAGCACTATACGTTTTTAGTTATTAGACATCTTACTTATTTACAAACTGCATCAATAGTCACTTCAGACGTTGGCTCGGCCATACCTGTCATACCAATCCACATATCCATTTTCTGCTATTTATCATCTTCAGGATCCAGGGTGAGCTGGAGCCTATCCCAGTTGACTGTGCACAAGTCGTCTCTGGACTGCTCGCCAGTCAGTCAGAGGGCACATAAAGACAACAACCATTCACATTCACACATACTGTATGCACATTTTAAAGAAAGGCACATAGAAAGGCTTGAGCAAAGATTCAAACCCCAAATATCTCAACTTTGAGGCAGACATGAAGTACCACCTGATCAACTATGTCACCTCAATGTTTTTAAAATTTCTCTAATGGTTTTTAAAAAAAAAAAAAATTATTATTGTTTTTTGCTCCATTATACACAAACTGACATTCATCTAACCAGTTTCTATATCGGTTGGACTCTTTAGGGGCACGGATAACTGGATCCTAATCTCAGATCAGGCTTTTCTGTTTTTCTCCAGGTCCTTCAGCTTCCGCCGACATTCCGAAAATGAAAATGAAATAAAATGAAATGAAATCTATGAAACGTCTAGCAGTATGTATGAGCCGGGGCTACACTGCTCCAAATTAAAATCACAAGTGGTTATAATAAAACAATATGTTTATTATTATTTAGTATTGATCAATCAGACTGGATCAAGCTGAAATTCCAGGATTTTCTTTTTCACTCCTGTAGTTGCTGCAGTAGTTGCTTCATTGTGTGGAACAATTACATTTTAAAATGAAAAATGCAGAGAGCCTCTACATTTCTTCTCTATCTCAATGTCTCTTATCTCTCGCTTAACATTTTATATCTCTAGTACAAAGTGATTTTCCTTTGTCTTTGCTGACATGAGGAATGTAGTTTGTGAAAGCGACTTTGGAAATGTATATGACATTGATGACACTCTTGTAACCCACAGCTAATTTCATCACAAGGACTTATTAGCAGTAATTTCCCCATTGGCTCGTTACCATTTTACCAGGACACATTGCTGGGTCTTCTCTGTTACCCATTTCTTAAATGTGATGAATGTAAACAAATAAACATACTATTTGGATAATTGGCAAACGCAATGAGGGAAAAAAATGAAACTACCTCGTCACTTTAACATCAGGGACACTGTCCATATAAGTTATATATGTGTGATTCATAATCAAACCGTGAGTAGTTTGTTTTATGGTGTCATTTGCATTAAGAAATTGAAAGTAGCGTTGCAATAAATCCACTAACACATCACAGATTGTGATAATTGTATAAAAATAGTAATGATAGTAATGAAAACAAGGCATCCAGTTATGTTATTGAGGCATATCTGTAACCTAATTTCATTAGTACATGTTGTTGTGATTGTGTATAATGCCTTGCAGGTAATCATCTCATAAAGCTAATTAGAATTCACTGCAAACCCAGTGGAATACAGCAGTGAAGTGACATCCAGTCTCTCGTGCCAATTTAAAACACTCTGTTTCTATTATTGTCATACCTGTGTGTATGAGTGTGCATGAGTTTGTTTGTACTATAAGTGGACTCTATTCTATATATGAGTAGGCGTATATCTCGTTCAAAAGTCACATTGCCATTTATTTATTTTTATTTTTTATTTTATTTTTTTTACCAGGCAGCGTTTAATGGGTCCCCCTTTGGGAATAACAGCTATGGTACAATTCATCTGGGACTTGTATCCCACTGTTATGAAACACCCGCTCTCACCATCAGCAGCTTCCATGCCTTCCTCTCCATTCAACCTCTCACCTCACATTTCCTCCCACCAGGCTCCTCGTAGTCCTTCAACCCTTAAATCCCAAAAGGTGTCCAAGTGTCTTGATTGTGACATTCCTGTGGCAAATGTGGGGGCGGCGGTAGAAATAGAATGGCTGACACACTTGAAACCTGCTTAACTAGTAGTGATGTACAATGTAATATTCAGTATTAGAAAACAGACTTAATATTTTGGACGTTTTTAAAATAGTAATTTTTACAGACCAAGAGAGTGTCTGCTTTTTGCCCAATGTCAGCTGTGTAGGCTCCTGCTCCCTACAACCCTGTACAGAATAAGCGGAATTAAAAAACGGACGGATGGCTAGAGATTTCTGCACTATTGTATTTTGTTAGTAAATCACAAATATATTAAATAGATCTAGCATTACCCCTTTTTTTTTTTTTTTTTTTTTTTTTAACACAGTACACCTCTGCTTACACTTTTGATGAACTATTAAAGTGAGTGTTTACTTTTTTGGAGTATATGGAGATGGCAGTTTTGTGTGTTAAGTTGAACATTAGTTCGTGAACATTACTAAATGATGAGCATTGTATCTTTAACCTCCTCCCCTTTTATTCTGTGTGATTGACCTGGAAAAAATAAAAATATATATTCAGTTCTTTACAGTCAATCATATGCATGAAAAATGGAAATTCACGTATCCTTGGCATATAAGTGACATCATGCCTCGTGTCTGCAGTCCATGGGATGAAATTAGAGGGAGGGGCCAGAAGAGTACATGTGAGGGGGGTTACAGCGGGATTGGCCGATTGAGTGCATAAGCATGAAATTGTCACATAATGAACTCCGGGACTGAGCTGCATGTATATGTGCTGAGTGTGTGGGTGTTGGCTGGGCTGGAATTGACATATATTACTGCTTCACCTTTGCATGCTATCAGGTTGTTTTTGTCTATTGTTTGTTTTTTGAACCATGCTGTCTGTTTAGACTTTCGAATAATAATCAAAAAAACACACATACAGTAACAGAACAACATGGCATGATTTAACTACTTGTAGAAAAGTGCATGATTGTTGTTCAGTGTTGGGGTCCTACTGCCAATTCCTGTTTTGGTGCAGTGGTGACATGCAAGTGTCACACTTGAGTTAATTTGTTTTCCACAGACTGTATGTGCATCTGGTTGATCAGGCCTTGCAGAACACCAAACAGGATCGCACGATCCCTGGCAAAGTCATGTCACAGACACCTGGGAACTGTTCTGAAAGAATGGAAAGTATATCTCCTTTACAGCCGACTTGCTGATTCGTGAGCACCACAATATGCTGTAATTGTGTCTTCTGGGTGGCGTAGCATTTGGCTTGTTTGCCCGCTGCTCCACAAAGGCCAATATTCCTCATCTTACTAAGAATTTTTGGACAATTCTATGCTTCTGATTTTGAGGTAACGGTTGGGCAAAATCCAAATTCCAAAAGCAAATTCCATGAATGCTTGGATGAATGGCTGAATGTTAAATGGCAAGCCCCCCCAAGTGTCAATATAATGACTATGAGATGAGACTGATCAGAATGTGGTGGGCTGTGAGAAGGAATGAGAGGTCCCTTAAGCCTCTGCACTAGTAAGATACCATTAGAGAGGAGGAGAGAGTACTGTGTTCAGCAGCTCCCAGAACTAAAATCACATGGCCGCCCACTGGGGTGGATCAGTCAGGCTGATGGCCCGTAATCTTTGCATGAGTGTGAGTTGATGTATGATGTGAGCTTTATAGAGTAGATAGAAGAGGGATCTATCGGTGCCAGGGTGACGAACTTAATAATGGACCATGCCATTGCTTAGAAAGCAAAAGGGAGGAGAAGTACCCATTTGCCAAATGTTCATTTGTTAACATGGAGCGGTGTTTTGTTTTAAAAGGAGTCTACTAAAAATACTTTTAATTAACTTGTCATAGGCTAGTGGTACAAATTGAAGTGCTAATCAGTGGTGGTTTATTATCCTTAAAGTTGGCTCATTTCTATTTGTAAGGGCATAAAGTTCATGATCAAAAGCAGAAAATAATAAAAAAGCTTAACCCTGCACTCAGGAAACTTAAACGTGAAGAACACGAAGAAAATATAATTCTCAAATAATAAACAGTCAGATTAATTTGTCTGATGTAGCTTGATTTTAGGACAAAATACTGCATAGGTACAGTTGTTACATTTTGCAGAGTCACATGTCTCTGAGTCTAATTGATCATAAAGCAGAAGAAGAACAAGATTAATATAATTAATCTTTTATCTTAAGTGGCAACTACATTGCGGTTGCAAACTCTTCAATCTGTCCTTTTTTGTCTTGTTAAAATTAACTCATTTTGAGGGGTCGGCCCTATCTCATGCAAGTGTGCCAACCACATATACCCCCATATACACATTTCATTATAATTACTATTATGGGCAGAGCAGGAGTGCCTGCATGCTTTGCCAAATACTTTTGCCTTTCTTGGCTTGGGTTAACAGGGCTCAGAATTAGCCCAATTATTTTTTTTGCGTGTTTACCAGGCTTTATTCAGCTGCTTTATTGACACAAAGAAACCATAAACACATGCATATTGATTAATGATATATTTCACACAGTAATTAATAGGTTGGTGTGTGTTCATTGAGATAAAACATTTCGGGCCCTGGATGTCCACACTAAATGACACCCCTTGCATTGAAGTTTAGTTTTTGAATAACTTTTGCATCATCACACAGTAAGTTTCGGAGGCAATCGTTTTGAAAAAATAAATAAATCAAAAAAAGATATAGTAATAAGCATTTGAAATAAAAAATGCTTCCTTTTCTTTGAATCCCTAATTTCCATTCACATTACTATTTTTCACTTTGGAATAATGGTGCCTTACACCTCGATCGGCGGTGCAGGTTTTGAGGATGAGTTGTGTGAGTAATCAATTCAGGGCAAAGTTGTGTGCGTTTTTGTGAGTTGAGTCGGCAGCTATGACACCGAGAGACAGAGTGGGTGACCTGGAAGTGCAGCCGCATGATGCAAACCCTTGAAAAAGCATCTCTTTATCAGCATCTCAGCATCTCTGAAAACTATCTTGTTCTCCTGATTCTAAAGAAGTACAAGCAAAGCTGAGAGAGATGCTCGATAATATTTGCTTGGTGAGGAATATGCCAAACTTGTTTTCTCACTTCAGGTCGCATTCAATCGATATTCACTTAAGGAAGGGAGGAGTCTCATCACAGGAATAATATCAGAGATTGTGTTGTTGTAGTCAGATTGATTTAAAAAATAAATAAATAATCATGAGTGAACACAAACAATTTCAAAGTACAAAAAAAAAAAATCAAAACAAATTCCATTCCCATTTGATACTTAGAAAGGGCACTTGGACCATTGCATACCTCTTGCATCTCTTCACCGCTAGTGCTCACACATCCATCCATTATCTACACCGCTTGTCCTCACTAGGGTCGCGGGTATGCTGGAGCCTATCCCAGCTAACTGCGGACAGGAGGCGGGTTACACCCTGAACTGGTTGCCAGCCAATCGCAGGGCACATATAAACACACAACCATTCACAGTCACATTCATACCTACGGACAATTTAGGGTCTTGAATTAACCTACCGTGCATGCTTTTGGGATGTGGGAGGAAACCGGAGTACCCGGAGAAATCCCACGCAGGCACGGGGAGAACATGCAAACTCCACACAGGCGGGGTCGGGGATTGAACCCCGCTCCTCAGAACTGTGAGGCAGATGGGCTAACCAGTTTTTCCTACCATGCCACCAGTGCTCACACACAGCTAGAAATTTAGAAACATACATGCTAATATTAGCGTTGCTGCGGCTTGCTCTTGGACACTGCAGTAATATATTGCACATTTAATTACGGCAGTCTGGTTTTGTTTGTTTGTTTGTTTGTTTTTTTGCAGCCCTCATCTCTAATCAGTCTCTCTTAACAACTACAACTTAACTACCATAGCTTACATATAAATTGTGGGAAATGTTATTTGCATTTCACTGACATGGTAGTGGTGCTTTCAGAATCTGTGTATCATTCATTATGCCATTGTCAATTGGCAATACCAAAACATATAAACAAATGAAAAATGTTACTGATAATTTGATATGTGTCAAAATATGTCGGATTTTTTTAGGCTCAGATTGAAAATACAAAATGGAATAACAGACCGGAGGACGGAACATTTTGCCGGTCCTAAACCAATGCAAAAAGAGGGTTCATTTGGATTTATTTAAGGACATTTGAAACAATTGCATGAGGAAAGCAGTTTTCAAACTGTCCCAGAAGGCAACACCTAACATAGACAGATAGATAGATAGATAGATAGATAGATAGATAGATAGATAGATAGATAGATAGATAGATAGATAGATAGATAGAAAACAAAACATTTTTATTGGTGATGACAGGTTTAGCAGTGGTAATGTGGTGTTTAAATAGTAAGGCAATGAGTTGAAGGAGAAGTAGTAGAAGGGAAACATTCACAAACTGGTTCTGACTGCTGAAAAAGCATACTGTATCTTCCATGTCAGACATATTACAATAACATTTTGTTTGTCTTTGATATAGTATGGCTGATAAATGATTTGACAAATCGTTGACATGGTTTGGACTGCTTGTGGCGGCGAAAAAGATAATGTATCTTCACCAATGCTCATCACCAAACTTCTGGGTCATGTAAGCATGAGCAATTAAATATTAAAATCTAACTCAGTCCCGTGGCTTTCATATTTTCTATCTGAGACTGAAATTTAATTATGATAAATGAGTCATTTATCACTGTTTGAAAGATATTGAATACATTTTTTGTTAGTTGCTTTTTCTATTGCAATGGAAAATGGAAAGAATGATCAATGTTTTTTTGTAATTTTAGTAGGCTCTCTTTTAATTTGTCTCTTTTTTTTTTTAAATGTCTTTTTGCTCTTGGTTTTTAAATGCTCTTAATAATGTAAAGCACATTGAGTTACCTTGTGTATGAAAAGTGCTATTTACCTGCCTTGCCTTGTTATAGGGCTACACGAGTCAGTCACAGAGCACATATTGACAGGCAACCATCCACACTCACGTCCACATTTATGGGAAATTTAGAGTCGTCCATTAACCTAACATGTATGTGTTTGGCATGTGGGTTGAATCCATGGCAAACTAAATTTCACACAGAAAGCAAGAACCTGGAACATCTGCCTCTCCTTTCTTTACAATTTACACTACTCTGTATTATACAGTGAACAACACAATGGAGACATTCATGGATCTTCTCCCCATCAATTTGGCATATTAAAGCATAAATACAGATTGAGACGTGAGGAATTATACTTTTTATAATGTTATTACCGAGTGAAAGGGACATCTATTGATTGCACCTTTTTACACGTCTGAAATGAAATGCAATGCGACACATCTCTACAAAGTTTGGTTATGGTGTGATTCTGTTTCACCTTAGTCTTGCAGGTCACACTATTGCATATTACTTGGTGCCAACTTTCACTCACAAGCTGTTTTCCATACTCAGCTCCATCTGCTGGATCTGGTGGGTCATTGCCCCCCTTGGCCACAATGCAAGAAGACTGGCACAAATAAGTCAAAAAATAATCCCCTTTTATACCTCTACAAATACATTTTAGCTAACTAAAGGGTGACATATAAACCTATTTTAAAAATGTGAGCGACCCCACACATGACGAGAGAAACGATCAGCAACCGTGTGCTTGCTGCTCTTACCGCGTGTGATATAATCAAGATGACAACTCTACCCCCAACCCTTAACACCAACACAGCACACCACACACATAAATAATGATGTCGCCACCGACAATCGGGTGTCTTCTCCCCTAAACCAGAAATCCGGCGTAGTACCCAGACTGACCTGTGAGGGGCAGCGTGATGCCACAGGGCAGCCAGGCTGGAAAATACAAAGAAGAAGAAAGAGTAGTAATGCAAGGACATCGAGACAAAACCTGGCCAACCGTTACCTTCTTTGGTAACTACCTTGCGTTTGCAAATATTGAACAGATTTTAACATGATTGTCTGCCCTGACCGTTTTCCAAGCCCCCTGAGAAAAAAAACTACTTAATTTCATCATGTACATGATGTTAGTTTAACACATTTTAATCATGTTCAACCGCTGTACATGTTCGAATTAACTAAATTCAGAGGACGTTTTTCAGTGCAGTTGGGGAGGGAGAAAAAAAATCGCACACACCCTGTACCACAGGATTCATTTCACTGACTAACTAACCCCTGCGATTGGCTGGCTACCAGTTCAGGGTGTACCCCACCTCTCGCCCGGAGATAGCTGGGATGGGCTCCAGCACGCCCGTGACCCTTGTGGGGATAATGCGGTACAGAAAATGGATGGATGGACTAACTAACCAACAAATGGCAATCAAAACATTACCTCAGGCTTTGCATTTGGTGGAGGTAATGGTCTGAACGAAGGTGAAAACATCGCCTCCTTGGCAAAAAAAAAAGAATTGCATATCAATTAATAACTATGCATCGGTAGTCACACAAGTGACAAGTTTTTTTTTTGTGCTTGGATATATGTAAACAGTAGTCCTACACAGAAAAAAAAGTCCTTTGAATTTACTCAATTTGAACATGTATAAAATTGCACATGATTAAAATTTATTTTCAAGGAAAAAGGGTTGTGGAATATGCCAGTTTAACATATTTGAATCATTTGCAATTGAAACCTTTTTGTTAAGTGTAAATGGAATCAAAGAATTGATTTTGTAGAAAATCGAGGCAAATTCCAGGTCTATTCTGTCCGCTACTGTACTTCAATGATCTCTTCGCCAATTCCATTTTATATTGTGTGCGTTTGTGTTCATTTCAACATTTCATCGGCTTTCTATAGCTTCTATATTTCTCTGATGACTGCGTTTCAATGGCAGTGGAGAGAAGTCATGCTGTGGAATTGACTACTATAGTGGCAACACCTGGCGCAAACGTTTCCGCGTGCTGCCCTGTGATTGGTCGGAGCCTCCTGCACGCTCGGCTCCAGTCCCGCTATCACTGCGCCTCTCGGCTGTCTATCTCGCCGCAAAGTCCCTCCCCCGAGGTATGAAATAGGCAGGCCGCCTGCCTCATCGGAGCACTATTTGGCCAGACGGCTCCTGCTCCGATCAGCCGCGAGTGCGCCTCTGCTGCGGAGAGAGATGACAAGAGCCTCGCGGAACTGGCCACACAAACATGGATCTCCATAAAACGATGATTTCGGTGCTTTGGATATTATTGCTGAACCCTTTGGAAGAGTGTAACGCGGAGGAAGGTATGTGGAAATGCGGGACACTGAAATGACTAATTTGGTCCTCAAAACAGGTCGTTTGCAGTGCGGTGAGCAACAGACAGATGCCCGCTTGTTTGGAGAAAGCAGGTGCACCCACTCCAAATGTTGAGCAACATAAGATGCGATAGGAAAAATGAAAATAAATAAATAAACAAAAGAAAGTTGACAAATGTTTGACAAGACTCTAAAAGGAGCTTTTACGCATTTGAAGCGCCATAGGAACCGCAATGAGTTTGTTGCTGCCAGTTTAACATTGGCAGAGCAGCTCACCAAAGACGAGAACAAATGTCATTAAGTGCGTCAAAACAATATGCTGTTAAACACATTTCAAATGATGGAAACTGCTGCAGTCATGTTTTTTTTTTTTTTTTTAATTTCAATTCATAACTCCAATGCAAAATCAGATTCCATCTGAATTGTGCGGTTTGATTTAGTCACAGCATCTTTGTGCAACTGGTTTCTTTGTCTTCTCATTCCCTGATGCTGCGCTCACTGCTTTTGTTTAGTCTTGCTTGTCCATATTTATTCCCTTTTTTGAAATACTTTGGTGCACTTTTCCCAGTGTGCTATTCTTGCTGCTGCGAAACTGCGGTGGTTCCAAAGCTGCATTTGAGCAATACGATGGAACAAAATGTAATTAATGCTGTGATGAGATTTGGCTGTGGTTTCTTCTTTGCTCCTCTGATGTGCAGAAAACTGCGCAGGTCTCCACAAACAGTTTAGTAATGCAAACGCTTTTGTTAAAATTACTTTTAGGGATGTTGCAGTGTTAGAGACTGCCTTATGATTTTAACTACTAGTTTGGGGATTGTGAAACGTGTAATGGCTTCAGACCTCCTCCAGGTTTGGGTAACACAAATGCAGTACATTAGGAACACTTGCACAAACCCGACTTGTATCAGAAATTCTGTTTTTACATTAAATATTGTTTATTGTAATGTACACACATTGTTCAAGGCAATATCTGATACAAAATAGATCCTAAATGCCTAAACACAATTTTCTGCCACTACCTTAGAAACATAAGCATTTATTATGATCCAGTACAAGAACTGTATCAAAATATAACAAATTCAAAAACTTTGAAAAATTGATTAGTAATGTCCAAGTTGATAACTTAATGAGCTTTTTTTGTTTGTTTGTTTTGGTTGCTGTTTGCAGGTACAGTATGCAGGCAAACGAGTTGTGTGTATGTTGCCGAATGTAATATTTATCCGCTCATGTCGGTGGCCAAAATATTAGAAACGCCTCTCTGTAAGATGCTCTTTGACACCACTTTAACGTGCAGCCACAATAATAAACATTTCTTCTTAAATGCATCACATTACATTTAAATTTCTCTGGTATGGGATCTCATCAAAACTTGTAAGTGCGCCTAATGTAGTGGCCGGTGAGTGTACTCCAGGGATTCTCAACCTGTGTGCCAGGGCACATTAGTGTGCCGTGAGCGCTCTTCAGGTGTGCCTTGGGAAATTATAACATTTCATGTAATTGCTCAAAAAATGATTTATTTACAAGCAATAATGTATCTCTGTTCATCTATTTATGCCAGTGAGGCATAGTGACAGACTGAAAAAATAATTGCTCTTCTATTAGATGGCAGGAAGTACATACAGTAATTAATGTATCCGCTTTTTGTGACATTTTTGTTTGTTGGTGTGCCGTGAGATTTTTCAATTGTAAAATATGTGCCTTGGCTCCATAAAGGTTGGAAATCACTGGCGTACTCAACCGTACTCATTTGACGACGCAGTTGCACAGATGCCAAAACATGTCATATTTGACACACTTGCACTGTACCCACGTCACGGCCATACATCATGCACTACTCGAACACATACGCACGCAACTCAGGATTTAATACACGCACTCACTTGACACATAAAGTACATGCTGCGCTCGCACGCAAGTTTGATCATGCAACACTCGTGCACACCGATGATTGAAGTAATAATTTCCGGACCGCTGCTGAAGAGATCTCTTGGGCACGCACATGTGAACACACATGTTCAGAAGAGCAATCAAACCAGCACTTTTGCACGCTTTGGCGCACTCGCACAAACACACCCGTGCTCTTCAGTATAACATGAAGCCTCATTGTCAAATTGATATGATACAAATATGCATATAGAAACATATACATTTATTCGTATGGTACATATTTGTCTCTATACTATGCTTTTCTCGCTTGTCTGTGTGCATGATACAGTATTAAATGATGTAATCATTTTAAAACATCCTCTTTGTTGGTTACACTTCACTTTTCTTTCCCTCACTTTATACATCACTTTCCTATACTGTACATGCCTGCTGCATGTTGAGCTGACCTTGGAAACGCAAACTAACACAACCGGGGTGGCGCTTCACAGGCTGAGCCGGGTGGCCACCATCACCCACGACGCACTCAATCCAGCCCCCCCCCCCCCCCCTTGCAGGCCATTTTTCTCATTTCCCACACCTCACCACTAACACACCTTGGCATCTCATCGGGCTCTCATTTACTTCCACATGCCTCCGTGCCCCCCCTACTTCCTTCACTCCCTCCCTCCCTCCGTCCTCGTCCATCTATCCATTCTGCAGCAAGGTGAGGGGAGCGAGCCAGTTGCAGAACAATAAGCACAGAGTGAGGGTGAGGATTGGCGTGATTGAGGCTGTGTACGGGTCCATGCTGTGAGTGTGACTGGTTTTCCCTGCTGCCTCGGTTGTCATGTCAGAGTAATTTGAGGGACTTGACTGGGCTTTGCACGCACTTTTGTTCACATGCAGTCGTATTGCACGGATCTACGGCCGATTTCAGATGATCATTTCCACCAGGATGCATTGTGGGACAGTAAAACAATAATTCCCATTGTTTATCCTTACAGGGGAGTTCTTAAAGTGGAACGTAATCTTGGGTGGGATAATGGAGAACCGCAGTTTGCTCAGCTCTGGAAAAATAAAAATATAATTGGTTCAAAGGTCAAACTATATCGTTATAACATTAACTGTCTTACAAGTACAAAAATAAGTTACCTAATGTTAATTGCGAGTTCCCTCAATGTTGTCATTTATCTTCAAGTTCTTCTTCTCTTCAGACCTGTTGTTGAGATGAGAAAGAAAAAGCAAGAGTTAATCCTTTGTGTTGATTGGTATCCTGAAGTCTAGTCTGGAAAAGCTTACATTTTTAGGGGCATGTTTTCTTCAATTCCTAATTGTATGACTTTATTTCATTTTAGAGGTTCCACTCTACACACATAGCAGGCAAAAGCTTAAGACAACGTGTAATTGGTTTAGCTTCAGTGATGTTTTCTCTTTAGAATGCACAGGTGAACCTGCAGCTCAGCCATCTTTCACTTTCACAATGGGGACATCTTTGCTGCAGCATATTTCCATAAGCCTTGCTATCGGCTCTCATCTGACAGAAATGATCCCAATGTGGGAATATTTTTAGCCCCAGAATATATGCATTTCTATCTTCCATAGTATGCATGGTGCACATGCAATTGTTAAAATGGGTTAGGGTTAAATCAGCATGGGAATGAGAACAAAATCGGACGTACCAGAATGTATTTTGTTAATTGTATTTTTTTTTAATAACCAATTAGTTTATCTACGCGGACTGTTACTGTTGGTAAGACAGATTTTCAACAATGTTACTTGTGTACATTAATGCTTGAACTGCCATTTTTTTTTTTTTTAGTGCTTCAATATGTTTATTTACCACCTCTTGTCTCTTGCAAGCAGCTTTGCAAAAGTATATCACTTCAACCTCTTTGAGGCAAGAGCAGTGGCAGTTTCACATTCAATTCAGGGTCGTTAATTGCTGTGCAATAAAAAAAACAAAAAGATTACATTTGCATTATTCATATCGTAATGTGGCAAAAATGAGCTGTTTTGTGAAAGGGTATGTCACTTGTATGTCAACAATTTGTTTCTTCTGCCCCCAAGTGGCAAAAAAATTAGTCTTTTAAAGGTTATTTTTCAAACTAAAATTTGTGACATCATCCAGCTTTGCGGTTCCCGTTTAGTGACATATGCTGAGACTTGCGCATTTTATATCAACGGGGACTTCTTGTGATACATGCACGTGTGTGTACAGTATGTGTGTGGGTGCTCGGTTCCATAACTCTGACCTCTGCGAGTATGAAAAGTCAAAGTGATTTGTTTTGATGACAGGCGTTGCATGACGATATTGTCTTGTCAAGTCGTCAGGGACAGTTGGTGTAAAAGGACATTCAGTACAATATTAGTAAAAGGGCGGAGGAAGCAGTTGCCGAGATGTGGAAGCGTAAGGGGAATGACTGCAAGTGCAGAGGGAGCATTGAGGGAATTGGAAGCTGCCACCTCTGCTTTCTGTCATTGCGCTTGTATGTTGCATGTAATCAAACAGTCCGGGTGTTCCCACCAGTCAGCGCAGCCGGTCCGGCAGATCCTTATTTACGTCCCAGTTCACTCTGAAGACATCAACTGAAACTGATAAAGTGACAAATTGCATACGTGTAAATGAGAGGCTGCGTGACTATTGGAACCCAATAGGCTGACGTGAGGGCCTCTGTTCGCGGTAAGGACTATACCATCAGCAGGCAGTTATGCTTGGATTGGCAAGAACGAATCAAGCAGAGGTGAAGAAAAAGATCTGCAGTAAACGCCTTTTGAACGATTGTTTAGGCTTGGTGGATGTCTTTATTATAATTAGGTCTGCTTATTATTATTCTAATTATTTTGATTGATTTCATCATTTATTTGTAGGTGCATAACCTAGAAATAATTACAAAATTTTGCATTCACACAATAGGAGCCAGCAAAATAAATCATTTCTGAGATACAGTAAGTATGAATTTATGAAAGTGTCTGAACAAGTGCATAACTTTACCGCTATTATGATCGTATAAAACCAAGCGTGGAATGGGTTCAATGAGTAGCTACAATCATTTATGCACATAACCCGGAGAGTTTGAAGGGCAACACGCAAATTGTGCAACTCGCACATTTTTTATGAAATTGTTTGTCTTTACGGTTATGCAAGAACTGTATTTCAGTGGGCCATCTCCATTTTTTTAACCAGGGTCTTTACCGTTATTGATAAAATTATATGAAAATTACCCATATAGTTTGTATTCAGAAAGACTGACTATTGCATGAGTGGTGACCAACAAGTTCCATGACTTGGCGAAAGTCCTGAGAAATCGGTTAAGTTGCACTTAGTTGATGTGTGGATAAAATCAAATTTGAGGTTTATGCAGGGAGATTAAGGGCCTTTTGCAAAATACGTGAGCCAGTTGTGAGCATCTCAAGGCTTTCTTCTCTGGGGAATGTTCAAAGATTAGATTAAAATAAAATAAAAATTGTTCATAGACTCTAACATTTCAGGACAAATATATTACCTCTTGATTTTTGTGCTGGTGCCCCAGACACGTTTTGCCACCACAACTTTTGTTGGGCTATTAATGGATAAGAATGCTATTTGTTGGCAGGCTTTTCAGTCTTGGGTTGTCTAAAGTTGATAAATGCCACTGGTGTGTTTTTGCTGCATTTCAACTTTGTTCTTGGCAGAATTTTTAAAGTTTTGCCTTTGATCTGCATTGGAGAGAGTCAAAACACTAACTATATGACTTCAATTAAGTAAAAAAAAAAAAAAAAATGTAAATTACTTTGAGCATAACAGGGCTTAAGATCTGTAATTATACAGAAACTCTAAAATAATAGATTTAGCTCTGCCGAATCAGCCATTTGTAGCTTGCTTAGCCTTCTTTCAAAAGACCAAAATGTAGCTGCTGAGTGACCTTGTTAAATGAACTCGAACTTGCTTCCGGATGAGCTATTAACTCACAGCACGCTCTGTCACATTCTTTTTGAATCAGGGATGAGCTTTAGGGCCCATTGTAAAAGGTGTGTGTGAGTGTGTGTTGATCCTGCAGATGAAAGTAAAAGTCCTACATTTACGCTTTAAGGCTGTTTGACAAACTCAATTGTAAAACAAAATCATACCTTATTCCATATTTACTGTTTGTATTTTTACTACTACTCTTTTATTAGTGTTCTTGCTTCAGTTTGGGTAACGGTCTTGTATTCAGTTTGGGTAAAGTAGACAAGGTCATCCATCAGGTTTTAAAGCCTCTGGCTGCAGCAGAGGCAATATCAAGCCTCGTAGTCCACATCTGGTTAGGCAATAGTCCTATGAGCTTGACAAGAGAAGGTTTAAGTTTGTTCAAATGTGATGTACATTTTCCCTTTGTGTGCCTGTGTACCAAATTGGCAAGGCAGACCAGGCTTCATCTACTTTCAATATGTATGATCTCATAGCATAGACGGCTTACTGTACTTACTGTACTGTAATTCCATGCACCTTCTCAATAAAACTTTTACTTTTTTTTGGTCATTTTCCTTGTCAATGCCTGCCTTAGTTAGTCCGGCAGAGACTGGACGAACCGTGAAAGCGACCTCATAATGTACTTTTCATGTCCACTGATTGTCCTTTACCATTTCTGAACTCATGACACATGTTAGCAGAATCTGCAGGCTGTGCTTGGGCAAGTCCTGAACAGACAGGAAGAAAGCTGTCAAACATGTTAACATATGTTCATCCGACACAATCCTGTCATATTTTCTTGTTCTAAGAAGTTAATCCATTATTTTAAGCAGATTATTTCTTTCTCCAAGCCAAGGTCTCAAAATTGTATTTTAAATGTTCTTCTTTATCTGATGCCCTTTACTTTAAATAAAATATTTAAAGTATTTCTTCAAAAAAATCTTTAAAACCTCATATCCCCTTGCCATTTTTACATTTTCCACTCTCGTGAGTGAGTGTGCTAGTTTGCAAGAATGTAACGTGCATGAACCTTTCCTATCCACTTTTATTTACTGACAAACCCTGACAGAGTTGCTAAATATTCAGCAGCGACAGTGCTACACATCTGTCACCTCTACTTACAAGATCTAGCCTGCTAATCACAGACATGCTGACTCTTAACAGCTTTTCTCATCATTCAGCATTGTTCAAGTTGGTATCCCAACTTCTACTGCCATCATGTAATGTACCGTTGCCAGCGCCACCAACATTAAAACAACAGATCCCAAAATCACGTTCAATCGCCAAATTAATACGTGAAACATAATTGCTAATTATTTATGCCGTCATTAATTAAAATTGAAAAATATGGTGCCAGTTGCTGCCGTTAGCGGTTAGTGGCTAGTGCCTAGCAGTTAGCTGCTCGCCAGGCAGCGATATAGCCACGGCCGGCGAGCTTGGCCACTCGGCCGCCGCGTGGCAGTTGCCCGGTAGGCTCGCAACAGCCGGCAGACTACTTTTCAAAGGCATTTAATAGGCCAAAATGAATCTGCACCTGTGATGCTGACAGCCTGACACAGTTACAGTTCCTACCGATCCATTTTGAACAAACCAAGCTTACTCAAATGTGCTATAAACAAGGCAACACACTACTGTAGTTGCAAGGTCACTTCTGGTCTGCATCTGACGATGATTTTAATAAACATGGTGTCCTCCTGAAGTTAATTTATCCTATTTAACTCTTATTCCACAAATGCAATATTAATCAGAGTACTGTGTTTTGACTACAAAACATACAATGTATTCTTCCAAAAAAAAGTCCCCAAAATGTCCTCTCAGAATTATTTTAGGCTTGTGTCTGTACTTTTTGGCAAATTCCATCCAAGCCTTGCTATTTTTTGCTAATGAATGGTTTGCATCCTCTAGTGTGGCTTTTGTACTGTACTGTCGAAATCTTTCTGTGATCAAATGCCGTTGCTTCCCTTGGTCTCTTTCTGTCCCTTTGTCGTCTGTTACTTATAACACCAACTCTTCAGGACGATCCAAATGGCTATGGTCATTGCTAGTGCAATTGCTCCGATTGATTTTCCATCTTCATAAATGCTTGTTATTCCACTTATAGACAGCTCCCTGGTTTTCATGTTGGTTGCACCGCTAACTACTGTAGTACACTATAAATGTAGTATTCACATGGAAAACACAAATCTAAAAGTGAGTTATCTGTTTGAATAATCAGTCACGTTCCTATACATTTGATGACATGAAAAAAATGGGTCGGTTCAAACAAAAGGTGACGTAAGTTATGTATCACACACTCAGAGCTAGATTTAATTACCTGGAAATTAAAGCTGCAATGTTGATCTAATAGCATATTTATGTTTTTATTGTCAATCCATAGCAAAAATAAAAGAATTGGCCTCACTTTTGCAGTACTTTTGGAGGGGAGTGTATGTACTGTATCAGCTTGACTGACACTCGTCAAGAGTTTTCTATCCAATGCTGCTGCCCAGGAGTTGATGGCCATCTTTCTCTTGGTTTGTAATCCCTCCTCTCGTCTCCACTGAGTAGTGGTAATGACTGTCACGATGGAAATGTGTCCGGCAGGGCCTCATAAACCATTACCCTCATGTCTCAGAAAGCCCATTAATCTTCGTGAGGGGTGGTTGACCTTTCAAACTCATTAACCGGCAGCCGGCGGAGCGGACAGATGTGAACGTATACATAAGCTACAATACTTAGGCAATCTTACACAATCAAAAACTCACAAGTGAAGTGTAAATGCATTCATGTTTGTCTGAGTGTAATTATCATCTTTAGCAGGCACTCGCCTCCTCCTCCTTCTCCTCCTCCCCCCCATCACTCCCCTCTTCATCCTCTCACGTCCTCACCATGCAGACTTGGTCAGCGACCTGTAAAATTGCCCGACCTTTTAATACACATCTTCCTCGGTGATGATAATAAATACATAAATCGTGTGGCTGCGGCTCAGCCGATTTTACGATAGCCATCCTGACCAACACCCCACGTTTTCCCACCCATACACCTTGTACCACCTGCACCCTCACCGTCGACACGAAAGAGGAAAGCAGGGTGTCTTTGAAGTGGTAACCCCCCGTGGAGATGACTATCCTTAATGAAAGGGTGTTACTAGCTGGGCTGGAGCCCAGAAAGCATGCATGTGAGGAGCAAACAGCCAAATGTAATAAGGGTGACTGGGCGAGGCAGGTTAAGACACCAGCATGGAAGCTACTCTTCTCAGTTAATCAGCAGGCGAGGGCAGAAGGCTGAGAGCACAGCAGGTAGGATAGGATGTAACTGAGCAGTGTGGGACCTGTTCCACAGAGTTTATTAAAATTCTGTAATGGTTGTTTGGATTAAAGGGGAAAAAAAAAGTGTGTGGGTAAAAAGGGCAGCAGAGCAATTATGCACATCACGAATGGTGGACCAAACCACTTGTGAACAAGTCTGAAAATTGAGTTGTTTTATAAAGGCATCAAAGTGCCGTTCAGCAAGACCCCAAATATTGTCCCCTCTCATGGTTGTCCGTGCAGTGTTTCCTTTACAACTTTATTGCCTGTCCATCAGATCATAATGATGTATGTCAGTATTTCTAACTTATATGTTGAGTGTCTTTGGTAACAGAGTGACAATCTTGATTATTGTCCTCATCAGTCACTTTTGCACTGCCGGCTAAAGCCAGGATGTTTCGCCTTTTCTGTCTGTGGTTGTTGTGTATAAACAACACTGAAACGGAATGGAGGACAAAGTTGTCCTGCTAATAAGCTGCCTTTGGTAGGTTATGTTGAAAACGAAAAGGTGTTTTAATGCTTCATCTTTTACAGCTCGAGTTTTACCATTTTGCAGGAAATTTGTTGGGTTGCAGAGGTGTGTACATTCCCAGATACATTTCTGAAAATATTGTGTAACCTTTCCAGGGAACGGGGAGGGGGAAGGGGGGGGGGGGGGGGGGGGTGCGTCTGCTGTTTTCATTTAATTACTTTACATAATTTTATTTGTGAATACTACTTAAATTAAGTCATTTCAATCAACAATAAAGTAAATGAATGTTCAAAACAATATCTACAATTTTTGACTTTGAATTCACCGGCGAAGGCTTTTTAAAGACTTTATTTGACATTATCACAGTGACATTAATTTAGTTATTCTGTAGCTGCGACATACTGAGAAATGTCTTATTTGGCAAAATCTAATCCTAATTGAAACTACAAAAACATCAAATGACATCATAACATTTTATCTTTTTAAAGACATTCTTTAATTCCATTCCATTTGTATTTTTAATACAGAAAGTAAAAAAATGTATGCAGCAGCAACTAAAGCGTCATGCAATACCCCATGACATTTAAATGCTTTAACTCATGTAGTTCACTTTCTCTGGTCTTAATCCGTTGATGGGTTTGTAAATTATGTCCGTGTCACCTCTTGTTATACATTTGCACAGCAAACATTTTACACTTACCAAAATGTGTCACATCAAAAAATGTGACATGACGTTGTTCTCTTCTCTTACTGGTCACAAGGAATGTATGGGGAAGAAGGTCTACTGTGTGCACTAGCGAGTAACAAGCGAAAAAAGCAACACAACTGCACACCATATGGTGCAAAACTGGCCTTTGTTGATAACTTCAATAATTATCTCGGCAATCTCGCGGCCATACCTTACATATCAATAATGCCTCCCTTAATCCTGTTAGCTGTTGATGCTATCGCCTTTGTAGTTGCACTACTGCACCCGCTGTTCCCAAAATACCAATATAGTGCCGACTGCACAGCTTTTTACTCTCAGAGATGCAAAATACGATGTTAATGGTGACGAGAATTTGGAAGTGTAATACTCTACTATCCGTTTGGAATTTTTATCATGGTTTATCGGTAAACCGGAAACTGTTTCAACCCTAATACACTCTGCATGCAGCACTGTTGATGGCTGTATGAGAGTTTCTTTTTGATTGCTCCTGGCCTCTAAGACCTAGGTGTAAACATTTCTGTGTGCATTAGTATTCACTTTGTAAGCATACTCGGCAGTGATTGCAATCAGTGTCATCGGTGCAGGGTGGTTGGTGAGGTGCCCCCTCCCGTGTCTCGGCAACCTCTCAGCCGTAAACGTTGCTTTCCTGTTTGCGAGGCAATTAGTCTGCCAGTCAATCAGTTAGTCAGATAACCAGCTGGCTGGGTGAGGTGATCCGGGGAACTAAGTCACCTCTACGGCAGCTGGTCAAGAGGCTATTTAGGGAGGTGCTCAATTGCGATGCAGTTTGGCTCAATCACCAAATCAAAGTTAATGATGATTAGGAACGGCAGAGAGAAGCCAGTCTTTGTCAACGCAACAGTGAGAGCAAGAAAGGCATTCCCTCCCAGTGCCTGCTGTGTTTCTAATTGCAAAAGCTCTCACTGAACTGTGTTTAC
Source organism: Phyllopteryx taeniolatus (assembly GCF_024500385.1). Lineage (NCBI taxonomy): Eukaryota > Metazoa > Chordata > Actinopteri > Syngnathiformes > Syngnathidae > Phyllopteryx > Phyllopteryx taeniolatus. The sequence goes on from NC_084522.1 coordinate 11,938,013, forward strand.
CTCCATTCATCATTATTATTCTGCCTGGTTTCACAAGGGGGTAAATACTGTTCCTACGGCAACATACAGAAGCCGCAAAACAAGTTGATCATCCATTGGTGCCAGTAGAGCTGAAGTTTAATTTAATATGCTGAGATGCGAATTATCAATATTGCATGAATAGATTTGAAAAAGAGAAAGATACAACTGAGAAAATGCATACCATTTCTTTTTAAGTCTATGCAATCTAAGTAGTTAAGATTCTTGATAGCCTCATTGCTGACAATTTCAATCAACTTACTCTGCATGTTTTTGGGATGGAGGAGGAAACCGGAGTGCCCGGAGGAAACCCACCCAGGCACGGGGAGAACATGCAAACTCCACAGAGGCGGGGCCGTGACCGGCCATGTGTTTAATGTAGATTGTAAATTTGCAAAGCAACTTGTTAACATAGATTTTATGTAAGTTGCTGCACAAGATTTTAACATTAAAATGTAATGAATTAAAAAGTTTGCAATACCACAACAAATCTTCGTCAGCCATTCTCCAACACCTGCTTTATTTAAATCATTGTAAATACTTTGTCTGCTTATGTCTACACTTTAAAAAAGTTAAACCTCCCCCCCCAGTAACTCCACTTGGTGCAGTGTGTAGCTAAACAATATTTTGGTTATTAAATAATTTTGAGAAGGATTTTGTGTTAGGTGACGTGCACGCTGTTCATTGTCACAAGAATTGGTTTAAATGTGCTGTAATTGATTCTGCCTCGCAATGCTTACATTTGGAGTGTGTTTGGCGAGTCTGAGCTGCCTTTTTGTGTTTAAATGTTTGTGTGTGGAAGAGAGTATTAAGAAGACCTTTTCACGGATAAATAGATTTTAATGGGTTTACTGAGGGTTATTATTAGGGTGATGGAGGTGTCTTTTTTAAATAATTTTTTATTTTTTTTTAACTACAGTATGTGTGGTGGCAGGATGCTCTTGTTTACCTGCTATTTCAGAGGGATATTTATTGTTTCTTGGAGAATTTCATTTGTTTTTTCTGGTAAATGCACTTCTGCACAAGAGTGATGTGTTATATGAAAGTGTAGTGGTTAGACATTTATGGATGTTCTCTCAAGGTCAGGTTGAAATAGTTTACTTTAAGCACAGGAGGTGGTAGACTTGATCACATTCTCAATGGTTATTTCCATCTGTCCCACTCTCTTAGTCTCTTAACTGTCAAAATTAAACCGAGCAGTGTTTAATGGATAGAGTGGATTGAATTAATGGAGAATTACCTACATTATGTCTCCCAAGTTTTGAGTTGATCGTAGTACTTGTTCGGAGGACTTAAAAGTAATGGACTTTCCTGGAAGGTCATTTGAAGGAGCCTCTACCATTAAATCACTAAATGCTGCTGAAGCACTCAATGAATCCGATTCATTGGCAGGGTTTGGGCAGATTTACATGAGTGCGCAAATTGGCTACCAGCTTGTGTGGTGTAATTGTTTTTTTGTTTTTGTGTGTGTGTGTGTGTGTGTGTGTGTTTCTTTCCCCTGTGCTTTGGAATTTGTCTTCAGCACTCAAGACTTTAATATTGGTATTCTGGCTCATATCTGGTCTATTTACATACCTATAGTCTGATCACTAGAGGAAAGCTTCAAGTAAAGATGTGAATGTACAATCTGATTACTTGGCCTGAGGCACATTGAGGGACGAACCGATGAACCTTCATCCCATATTTATATAGAACTTACTTATGCCAAAGAGACATTTTACATAGTAGAGCTACTAATATTTACCAAGCTTTGTGGATGGGTCTATTGTGGTGAGGAAGAACCCATTACATTTTAGTGAAAATCAGTCAATAAATAAAATAGGTGTGGGAAAAATTAATACCATCGCGATGCAGATGTAAACAAAACCAAATTTTGATTATTGAATAACTTGATGCTGTCTGAATGGGGAAAAGTGGAACTTTAAATTACGGAAGTGCAGCAGTGAGTCTGTGGCACAAATAACAGAGCGCTGTAGTGTGGCTGGGTGATAGGGCAGAGTCATATCGTACAGTCTACCATTTTCTAGGGTTTTATTTATTTTACGCAATACAAAAATCTAACAACACAATATTGACGGTATTGCAAGTGAAGAGTACATATGTACAAAGATGCTTTCTCGTGCGCACACGCAACAAACACTCAAGCCACAAAATGTCCTAAAGCAGAGCAGCAGCTTGTCTGCCTCTGCTGATTTATTTTTTCTGTCCTTGCCAGTTTCTGTATTCTTCCCCCCAAGTTGAACATTGAACTGAAGTGTCGAGAACAAATAGAGATACAGTCACAGGTTTCTACTTAATTTACATGTGTATACACAATCATTGAAGAGTGAATTTGTTCTATTGATTTTGAAAGTTATCCAGTCTGGTGGTGGTGTGATGTTTTACCAATTTTTTTCCTTTAACCTTGACTTTCTCTCCATTTGACATAGGTTTTTGTGTGTGTGTGTGTGTGTGTGTGTAACAGAGACGTTGCCGTAACTTTGAGGATGTTGGCATCAATGCAATTAGTTAAGAGTGGACATGAAAAAATTCAGCTTACTTCGTCAGAAAGCAGACTGGGCCGTAGGTAGCAGACGCTTTTAGACACTCTCAGTGTCTACTTGCCTTTTATTTTCTGTTGCAGACAATCATGCTGCAGATGCTCAATTCCTATATTTTTGCATTTTTGAACCCACATTTTTCAACATTGAGTTTGTCTGCCCCAAAAAATCACCCTCTAGCATAAGGCTAATGATTGGCAAATAGCTTGTGACTGTGCCATGTTTCAAGCAGGGTTTACCATTGGTCACTGGGCAGCACTTTGTGGTCAACATTTGCCCTTTACTTGGCTGTGATTACAAACCTTCTGCTCAGTGAGATCATGTAACTACAGCAGTCTAATATATTTTCTGACCTGTCACTTGGAAAGGTTTGAGTTCATGTGGCGAAACGACTGCTTCGCAACCCGACAACATCCCGAAACAGGATAGCTCATACTGTTGTTGATTTCTAATGCTCAGTTGAAATAAATAACTTATATTAGTATTATATTTAAGTAATTTCGTTATCTCTTTTAAAAGTCTGTGGTTCAAGCCTAACCAAGCTTGCCAGACAAGGGCAGAAGAAATGCCAGAGAGGACGACGATTGAAAAGCAGTTCGGGGAGGACAATACTGAATCCAGTCTGTTTATACAACATCACCTCCGGCCTCCCTCCTGTCCCCTCTAATTCCAAAGTAGACCAACAAATATACACATTAATGCATGAACACACTCATTCTCTCAAACATTCACACCCACCCACGCACACACTCATAAACACATACACAAACGTCAACACTTAATGAAATGAACAGAGGTCCTTTGCTTATCTTGCAGTTGGAATCTGGAAAAAGCATTGCATTTGCATTTTAATTTGTGTGGAATTGCCTGGTGTTTGCTTCTCGTCCCCTCCATGAGGGATGGGTACAAAATTCAAATCTGGAGATGAGGCTGTAACTTTCGCTCATTCTGCATGACTGTCACTCTCTCTGTTTTCCACCACTGCTCTGCAATTCCATCCCTTACTTATTTACGATAACCCTCTATTCTTGTTTTCCTGTATTTTTTGTTTCGTTTTTATCAATCTCTTCATTTCCTACCCTATCCCACCCCACACACTTCTCATCTCCAGGACAGCGAATGCACAGATTTCATTAGTGATGCCATGTGATGTGTGAGTCTGCTCGAAAGGGTTCCAACACTCATGGAATTATGACTCCAGACTCTGTTCATCATCTTAACCCTCTGTCACGCTTTCCCTCTTTACAAACACCCATCCCATTGCAGCCCCCCCTTTTTTTTTTTTTTTTTTAAATTCCCCTCTCCCTCTACCAAATCCCCTCCAGCCATCTGAAATATCAAAGCTGCCAACCTATAAAAATTCACTTCCAGAACAATTTGTCTGCATTTTCCTACTGTATTTTCAAACTTTTGTCAAGAACATTTTAGTGTGAGAATCATAATCATAATCGTTAATAAATCATGGCTTCAATATTTGTAATTTTGTTTTTATTTCATCAACCTTGGTGGACGCTGTTGCAGCCTGAATAAAAGTAAAAGTATGAGATTTTGATGTTCCATCATCCAAAATATCTGTCTATGGATTAATTCACCTTTGCCAATTCTGTTTTCAACCCTGGTTTAAAAAAAAAAAAAAAAAAAAAAAACCCACACAAACGCAAGTCTATTAAAGCAGATTAATCACGTAAAAACTCAGCACACTATTTTGCAAAAAAACAAACAAACACTGCTGATGGACTGAATTGGATAGTTTCTGTATGGACAATGGTTTCTATTTTGTGCAATGTACGTCTTGACGTGTAAGAAGACGAAATGTAATTGTTTTGCATGCTATTTATATGACATATTTATATTTCCTATACCCACAATTGCTGCTGAAAGGATGCAGATTTCCCCATTTTGGTACTAATGTTATCTTTTATTACAAATATGTATTAATAAGAATAATATAGTTTTAACTTGCCCACGTTCTAAAGCGACGTGTGCAGTGACGTACTAATTAATTTCCCGTTCAGACGCAGCATCCTCTGTGACGTGTATTATTTTATATTTATATCTCTAAAAGCTCATTAATTGGCCCGTTATTTTGTTGTTTAAAGTTGGTCATTCACCCTGAAAATGCGGTTCCACCCATACCAATGTGACAAGTGTATTGTTTCACCAAATCACTTATTTCGATGTTTTGCGACCGCTTTTAACAATAGCTTAGTAATTAGCATTGCTTTGACATCGTCTTCACCTATCCACTCCTTGTCCTCCCTTCATGACACTTTTGTAAGAAGCACGGTAAGAAGTGTAGCTTATTGGCTTACCATGGAGGAGATAATAAGCGATTCACAATGTGTTCACACTTGACGCAAAGAGAACTTCCGCCTCCACGGCTTGGCAGCTGGGGGGAGGGGGAGAGTGTGTGTGTGTGGGGGGGGGGGGGGGGGGGGGGTGCGTAATAAAATAGCATGCGCAAAGCAGCTGTTCGTGGTCGCGCCGATAATGTCAGATGCTGGATTTTGATATCCCCCCCACCACCACTATCAGGAACAGTGTTACAGCTTTAACGTGTCACCAATTGAATGGCAAGGAATGATTTCTGCAACAAAATACAGATGTTCCGTAACATTTGGCAGATCTGGAATATGCACCGAAACTGTCTCTGACAGACTGAAGATCTAACCTCATGCGGCATACTGCTCCTTAGAGTCTAGACCAGGGAAGGTTGGACTCACTAGGGCTGTAACATTGTAATACAGTACCCCAGACTTATCATGGCTCAGACTTAGCGGCGGAAGACGTCTATGTTATAGTCACGGATTCCCACACTATACTGCGGCATCCAAAGCTTTCACAAATTGGTTTTGTTGAATAGTATTCTTCTGAAGAGTTGGAAATCCTCTGCTTTGCTGTGCAGTACAGGGTAAGGGTGCAGCGTGCTGAACAGTCACTGCCAGTGACCGTATCAGAGAGTAGAGCAGAACAACAAAGCATGTCCACCCCCCGGAATGAATAAGGTAGTTTTAGGTTACAGCATTTTTTGCCCATCTTTTGTAAAACGGTAAATCATGAATATCAATAATAATTAGATTTTAGCAATATGAATGGCATTTTGGTTCTATAACTGTCCACATATTGGTGTATTACCCATTTCAGAAACATAATAGTTAACAGTGCTGTTAATTTAGGGCAGCTGTAGCAAGTGCTGTAGATACCTCTTATAGGGAACAATGTCATGCACTTAACAGACACCATATAAAGTAAAAATATATCAGAGACTAAAGTTGCCGTGCTTTTACAGATATAATATTGCTCAATGATAGCTAGAGAATATCGGTAACTGAGTGCGGGTGATAGCAGAGGTACATCCAGAATTGTTCGCTAGTCAATCTCTGGTCATAAATTATATCACACTAACATTTATTTACAGTTAATTGATCAAATTTGACCAGCCAATGAGACAATATCTTTAATTATTAATATATTGGGAGAGTTTGAGTAAATGTAGCTGCTTCTAAAGTTTTTTTTCTTTCAAAAAAATATTAAGGCACTGGTGATGTCTGTGGGGCAAAAAAGGCTTTCCTTTTCATTTAAATGTATGTAAAAATAACGTGCGTGTGGACAAAATGGCAAAACGCTCAAGGAAATTGTTGTAAGTGCAATACAGCTGTTATCATTGTTGAGATTTGTGTAGAATTTTGTAGGATATGAATATTCCAGATCATGACAACAAGAGGTATGTTTTTATTATTATGTAAATGTAATGTTTTGCTATAGTGCATTTTAAATTGAGATCAACGGCTTTTTTTTGTTTTTTTTTAAATGCAGCCGTGGTTCAGCTTTCTTAAAACCCCGTCCACAGACATTTGGCAGCATCTGGGTGTTTATTACCATCTGTGCTCAGATGCCTAAAGCACCTCATGACAAATGGCTTAGTCAATCCGTCATCATCTATGATTTGCAAACAAGGCTGCAAAATAACTGGAGGCTTCCTGGTTGCAAAATAAGGTGTACGTACATTTGATCGAATCCCCCTTGCATGTCGCTCCCTCCAGGTAGCCTGATTGGTTCTTGTACAGCTCAGCCACGTCAACATGAGAACTCTCTTGATAGGCCGATAACCCAGCGGGGTTGACCTTTAATTTCCATGCAGTGTGTTATGGTTGTTTGCTGCACGGTGCCAAGGAGGTCTCTAGAGGTCAAGTTAGCTGACGCTCAGTCAACTGCAGGGCATAAGGCTGTATGAGTTTGGTTGTGTAGCAGCTTGTTTAATTCTTTTGTAAGATTTTTTTGTGTTTTGTGGTTTGGGGGGAATTCCTGGATTTTTGAATTACTCACCTGCTATCAAACCTTTATAAAATTGTGTTTAGCTTTTTGAGACATTTACCCACATTTTCCATTCATTTTACCTCTAGTCCAGAAGATGTATTTTAATCAATGTTTTTTTATTGTTGTGTAACTTTCTGTCCCCTGTAGCTATTTCTTGATGACTATTAACACAAAATTTTGGTAACAACACAAAGCCACCATAAAGATGCCCAGAATCATTTTGAAAGGGAGAAAAACAATCAAATCTGATCTGGTTCGCACAAAAGTTTCACACAAAAGTTTGATCCAGATTGCAAATTTTAGCATCCATTTAAATTTAATATAGGGAAACGATGATCAGTAAAATCTCACACATTTTGCCTTTGTTTAGAAGATGAAAATCTGATGGACAATTGACTAAATAGCTTTGATCAACTATGTGTAATGACGATCAATTCATATGTATTTGTTTAAGTTTGTTTTTAATGGGATTGTAGAATCTCCCTTTGAAATTTTTGTTGTTGTCGTATTGAGCAGAGTAATGCTGCGTAGGGGAGTAATTATGAATGAACAGATTATTATGCCTGTCCCGAATCCAAAACTTTACTGGTACCAATATAATGTTGCAAGTGACAAATGTTGGAGGAGATTTGCGCTCTCGGGCTGGTTTCTTTTACAAATTGCACTACATGTTATTTTGATTCCAAGATTAACTTGGAGATTAATAACATTCTCTCGCATCTTTCTCAAGGCCCAATTCTGTGCCTTCATTTTATACAGTTGATATTGGACAGGATTTGCTGTATATATCCGTTGTCTTGGAGAACTATAATTACCCTTTGTGGCACGTGTAAAGCGTATCACATGACTCATTTGCTCTCTTTCTCATTCAATGACGGCCGTGGCAAGGTGTGAAGTGTCTGCTGGTTCCCAACCCTCTAACATGCATTTGTAAATGAACACATGCATGCTAACACTTCACAATGACGTGTTTGTGTGTCCCGAAGCTTGCCATGACTCCGTTTGCGTCACCAAAGTGTATGTGTGTGAAGATGAGTCTTTCTGTATTAGTAGATTGTGTAGTATATTTAAGCCCAATACCAAAACAGCATAAATACGACATTAAACAAAAAAAGTGTTTGAGACCAGTTGCAGGGCCATATTTAATTTTGCAACCGTTATGGTTTGTGACAGGTTGCATCCCCAAAGCATTTACAGAGCGTAGCGATAATTCAAGTCTTCATAAAAAAAATGCCAAAAGTAATAAATACAACTGTTAAATACAAAAAAAGAGCAAAAACTGGGGACCGAAAAGCGCTACCCAACAAGTAGGAAAAAAGTAACAAAACAAAGACTAAATTCTACAGGGAGAAGTATTAAATATTACTGAAGCAAAACAGGATACACAACAGCAAATGGCTCCAAACGAATGAACAAGAGGAACGATCTGGTGTCTTCCAGGTGTGCATGCAGGCAGCGCTTTGAGACTGGGAGTTGATTACCTATCACTCCCAGCTGTGCGCCTCCTTTCTTACTCCACCCAGCTCACAGCGCCCCCTAGGAAATAAGAAAATAAAACACAGGTAAGCGCCAGCTGACAGCAAAAACAAGACACAACTTAGACAGAACATAACAGCAACTTGTTGCAAGAGTTTTCAGTCTGCTTCCCAAGCACTGCCAAAGTCCCGTTGAGTAACGCACCGTCCCCTTACATTCTGTGCTGTGCGATCTCTTTCTGTAAGTTACGGACTGTCTGATAGATAGTAAACTGAATCTCTTGAGTATATTTAAACATGGTTTAACCATGGTTTAAACAATGTTTCCAATACTGGAAAGCACAACTAATAACTACCAACTCTTTTGGTAGTTGTTAGTTGTGCACTCTATAGACAGGGAGAAGACCTGACCTGTACATTTGAAATCAAAGAAGGTGCAAGGTGTTCATGATCAAGACCCCTGAAGTTCTGAATACAAAAGACTTCAAATTATTTGCAATTTCTTCCTTTAATTCAACCCAATTCCGGGACAAGGGGTTAACATCAGATATTTTACCAGCAATTGTAAGGTTTTAAAATCCCACAAAGTAGAACATACACATCCCTCCAAGAAATATTGGAACAGTCAGAGCAATTTCTTTATTCCTTTAGCTTTTGTTTTGAACCTGTATGAGGTGTGTTGGAAAAGTGCCAGGACACTTGTCACAAAAGATATATTTCAAACCCAAATTCCAATTGACAAAATTTGGGCCAGATAACCAACCAGCAGAGATCCTGTTGCGTTTGTTTAGAAGAGAAGAGGTGAGAGTTGTGGCAAGAAGAACATAGTCATGCTGGACCAACCTCCCTACTCACCTGAACTGGGTCCGTGTGATTTTTTTTTTCCCCCCCTTTTTTGCCTTCCTATCTTGGACAGCCTTCATGCGGTGCTTTCACATCATTGTCCTTCAAATGCAGCATCATATGGATGCAGCCCCTGAATTGGGACACTGTGTCTTTTCTCCAGTACAAAGTAACCCAAGTAGCAAACATACAATTGGTTCTCTTCACTGCACACGATTTTATTGTCTTAAAACTTCAGGTACTATTTCACTTTATCAATAAGAGACCTCCTGATTTTAAACTATCAGACTAGTTACAACCTGTTTCACTCATTGCTGGTCTTGCACAATCACGTCGTAGAGATTACACACTGTGACAGATTTTTACTCCTCAGTCTTTTAATTGTGAATAACTATCTTTGCCAAACGGCACACTGCCACTCTAGCTAGTGACTTGGAATGTCAAGCAAAGATGAGACATGCTTGTTCCCTGTGGTGTTATCTCACCACCCTTTTCCTCCACTAGAACCAGAAGCAGCTTCCGACATTGGCACCCAAGGAAGTAGAGCAGCAGAAGCAGCGGCAGACTTGTGGTTAACTGCGAGAGGTAAACAAGTAATTAGTCCTGATAATTAAATCCTCCAGTCAGCTACCGTGCGCTGTCTAAGCCACTCTTGCTGTTTTTGCTCAATTTACATAAACAGTAGAATTGGTCTGTTCAAAAAAATGAGGTATTAGCACATTAATTCTGTTCTATTATCTGCCATGCGATAAGCAAATTAACAATTGGCTGTGGAGAAAGACATAGAATAATAGCTGGTGAGAGATGAGGCAAAGGAGGGGGGAGGAAGACGTGGAGTTGGCGCTAAACAACTAGTGGAACAATGAGGGCCATAAGCCGGCTGTGTGCTCCCACGGGGCTGGAGCGACTTTGTTAAATTGTGTGTGTTTTGACTAAAGTGTGTTTGTCTGTTTTTATTTGCGTCGTTAGTCGTTTTCCGGTGCATTTGCATAGTGCCCAGCGTTAGCAGATATGTTATATTTGGGAGCATACTGTGAAGATTTGTGTGTGTGTTACCTGTTTTTGTATTTCAACCCGTTGAGTTCCTGTTTACTCAAAGGGTAGATCATTAGTTAGGGATGTAGTCTATGCCTCTCATTAGAGTGCCTCTTTGATTTCCTTAATTACGGACCTACTGCTGTGGTTTGGCACAATCTGGCATCCCAGCCACTCACATTTTACTGCCGCTGTTTCACTCTCAATTATTTATTTAGCTTGAATATTAATAACCATGATTACCAAAGGAGTCCTCAGTTTGTCTTATGCGCAGCGTTGATTAAGAATGCGATTACTTGCTGGGCTAAAAACATCACTATTATTTTGCCACTTCAGTTCTTCTGATTTGCTCCGCTGTCGTTTGAGTATCATATTACAAGCTGCAGCCCCCCCAAAATAAAGTCCTATAATATTCTACTGTAAAATGTAGCTGTCACTCAAAACAATAAAAACAGTCGAAACAACATGCAATGTTTTCAAACATTAACTCGTAGCTTATCCTGCAACCATGGCTCACTTTGTCCAAAAGCTTTACTTTAAAAAAGAAAGAAAAAAAAAAAAAAAAAAAATCTTTAAGGACTTAGTACTGCTCAGCAATGTGCTAGACACTCATGAAAAAATTACATCCTACACATTTGAGTGTACAATATGCAGGTGGTACTGCTTTTGTACCGTTTGATACTTCATTTTTATAGCTTGGGAACATGCCTGTATGTTTTTAGGTTATTTTTAAAATTATGATCAAGCCTACCCTTTTCTATATGAGCCAACCATGCAATCTGTTCTGCCATTACTTTTGTCCGTTTCAAGTTATTAATGGGATTTTACTTTACCTGTAGGGTACCTACAATTTTGTCCACGCATGTATGAACCCGGTCTCTTTTCCACTTTTTTTTTTCCTGAAGCCTGCTGGAGAGTAAGAATCACGATTGGGGGGAACAGGGTTTACCTGACACTATATTGGCAGGCTAAATGCGATTGAAACGATTCAAACACTGTGCAATGGTTCAGGATCATCACGTTTTAGTTTTAGTTTTGTTATTTTTACCGGATACAATTACTGTACTTACGGCTTAAATACTTTTGAAAGATTTTCACTTACTTACTAGCAACCGTTATTCTTCAAGGGTATAAACATGGTTTTTGTGGTCATGGACACCCTTTCAGCGTCGATTGGCTCTCAGGTTCTACAGTACAGTATGTCCTATTGACTGGCATCACCAAGCCATCTTTCCTTCTCCCTCTCTTTTCTCTGCTCCTGCCCAGCACAGCTAGTTTTAGACACTATTGACTGATTGCCTGACAGTCCCATTGATCCCCAAGGTCACGCTACTGGGTATTGACAAATGGTCCCACTAAGCTCCCTCCCTCTCGCCATGATTTTCTCCCTCCCATTTCAAACTTGTATATTTCCCCACTTTTTTGCCCCCCTCTACCAATCTTCTGCAATACAGCATATCACAAATTTCATCTCTAGTACTATCTTCCTGTCCTTCAACTCGCCCATTCTTGTGTCCCGCCGTTTTACTCCTCCTCAATTGTTCATCGATGCAGCATGGATCGAAGAGGGAGGATGATAGAGGCTCAGCCCACTGGGGAGTGATCTTTGGCAACTACCAACGTACAGCGCTGACCCCATTCGGATGCTAAGAAGAAAAAGTACAAATGATTGATATACAGTACATACAGGCGAAGAGCCACTGTCACTCTAGTCAATGACATGCAGGAGAGGCAAAAATGGAAAAGGCAGAGTCAAATACGCTGAGTGTATAGTGAAGTGTACAACAAAACAAAACACTTATGCTGGAACACAAGAATGAAACTATCCCCTATAAATGTCTTTTTTATAAACTGGAAATGGATTCAATGACTACTAACATCCAAGTCAACATTCACAGACATTTACAAGTATCATCAGGCACCTATTAATCACCTTTACTACAATATAAATTTGACAATATACAGGTACTGTTCTAAAATGTCTATCTAACATTAAGCTTAAAAGATCAGCACAGTCAAATCTCATAATAATCCTATTTCTGATGATTTTTCATGATCAAATTATATACAGGGTTCTGCCTGGTAACTTATCCATAGTAGACGGTGTCTACATTTCTAACATTTTGGAAAAATAAAGCAAAAAGCTGCACAAAAATATACAATTCAAGTCATCACCCCTTGAGGTGAGTTGTACATTAGTGTAACTTTTCGCACTGCGTTTTTTTCATTCTTTTGAGATCTGTGGAACTTCTAAAAACTTAAATGTAGACTTTCCTAAGCGAGGGTCTTACATTTAGATGTTTCTGTAGTGATGCTAGAGTAGTATTAAAGGGTTTAGTGTCAATCTATGTGCATGTTGCGTGTTCATAAACATAGCATGAGTCAGGCACACCAAATATAGGCTTAAAATATAGGCTTAGCCCTAAAGTGAGGTAGGTTTAAAGATGAGGTCGCTTCCTAATTCTTGAATGTGAAATAATCCACTCTTACTGACATGCTCACCAGATGGCTAATGCCTATGTATTAACCTAGTTTGACATTTCCTTTTTCCAAAACATTATATTGCTATTATAGCTTCAAGATAGACGTTATTGGAAACGAGTGGAGACTGTTAGCGGATGGACAGCAGCCCAGCAGTCTCCGCATAGAAAGCCAAGTGTATTTTACATTACGGGACAGGAAGAAGCAAGTAATGAAAAGCAAGTAATGATGCATGCATGCAAATATTATATACACATTCGTTTCTCCCCTGCGGAAACATTGTATCATTATTGTTAATGCTTGAGTAGAGTTGCAAAGTAGTTGTCGAGCCGGGGAGGAATTTTAGTGCTGAAGCTTTAGTGTTGGTTCATATGCGCGTGATCACCTAATGTCAGTGAAGCTCATACAGTTCACACACCCCAGCGTGACTGTTTGCGGAATGACTTGGTAGGAAAACATTAAAAAATGTTTGTACATTCAAGTTCCACTCTTTGCTTATGTTTGTATGCACATTTGACATCTATCAGTCCTCTGTGAATCTTTAGCGAGCCGCAGACGTTCCCCAATCATTTATCACTTAGTGAATAAAGTGATCAAACACGAGGGAAAAGTTTGAGGGTGGGAGAGGTGGCTGTTGATGAATTCCTTTTTTAATTTAAAGTGGTTCATGAGTTGCACCTGACTTTGTCAGCAAAAAGAAAAGCAACAAACAAACTTAGAGCTCTTCTGCTCCTCAACCTTGTGAACAAGAGAGACAGGAGGGCAGTGGGGGTGGTATCTGGCTAAGAAAGCATTAAGGGAGGCTGGCAAAGGAAATAGATTGGAAGGGACAGGCTAACAGATAGTGAACACACGATAGTAACAAGGGGGACAATGTATAGGAGGCCAGTGTACGATAAATGAAGGCGTGAGGAGGAACTGGATGAAGGTGTTGAAAATGATAACGTGAGATGATGATGCATCTGTCACTATGTTGTCTTTGGGTCTCAGCAGGCTCTTGTCAAGATAGCGGCCTGAATGAGTGTCTAGTTAAATAATGCACTTTTCTACCTGGCCGCCCGCCCGCCTAGCAGGCTGGACTAGAGAGCGACTGCATTGGGAAGAAGTCTTGTCACAATGCAAAGTTACACACTTCTTGTATTATTTAACCATTCCTCTTAAAGGTTGTGGAATAAGGCCACCTTACTGTAGTGTGTAAGCAACTTTTTCTAAATGCACAGGGAAAAACGGGACACAATAGGGAACATACTGAAACTCCATAAAGGTCTAAATAAACATGTTGTCCCAATAATCATATTATAATAATACATTGTCAGTCATAATGAATGTAATTAATATAATGTGTGTCTATTATAATGCATATTCGCCAAATGATTTCACTGCACCACAAGAGAGAGCTCTGTTAAATCAAACTCCAGTCGTTTGCTGCGTGAACAAGCTGCAATCAATATTTAAATACTGAAAGAAAACTTTGGTTCATAATGTTTCACCAAACGATATATATTTTTTCTCAATTGTACAATATCTTGGGTACCTTCAGTGCACAAGTGAGGTTGCTTATGCTGCTAAAGTTGGCATCAATGTGTATGCACTTTGAAAATAGTCATTTCAGATACTCGACTCACTGTCACTCGCCGGTGACCGGAGCTAGTTAATTTTGGTTAATTTGGCTTGTGTCGGTGCACGTGAAGATGGGAGTCATTCTGTGATGCCGTCCTGCTTTATTTCTTTTTCAAACCAAACAAAGAGCACGTTTGCAATGTAATGCACTCTTATAATAAAACGATGCATTTTTGTTTCAGCCTTTAATATTAGTATAATGGATCATTGAGCTATAATTTTCTGGTTATACAAATCTTTCAAATGCCCGTCCCCATTCCTGAGCACTATTTTCTGCAGTGCCAATGATTTTAACCATGACAGCATTGCAGTATGCAATACATGGTAGAGCATTATGCATGTGTTATGGCTTATTGGTTATGGATTTATGGATTGAACGCAAGCACAATTTGAAACGTTTACGTTCATTTGTTCACTCGATATTCGGTATACCACCTGCACAGTTGAGATCTTTAATTGGATCGAGCTGGATAATAAGCACTGAAGCCAGAGCCAGATTTTTGGGGCACTCATCCCTCGTGTATCGGGGGGGTTAGGTTTCAGACCACCCCCACAGTAGGTGAAATCTGCAAAGTAGCAACCATATATATATATTTTTTCATCATTTATGCATATTTTGAAGCTGTATGAATGAACCTGAACAGACTCTTATTAATCTTCCTCACACCCCTATGAACTTCTACCATACTCTTATAAACACTTTCGATACTCCTAAACGCCTTTTAAACTCTTAAACGTACATTAATGCTTAGTGTAGTACAGTACACTGTGTATTTTATTCCTTGTAATGTTTTAATGACTTTTTTTTTTTTTTTTGTATAATAGTTTAATAGTTTTGTTCTAAGCTAGAAAATGCTTATTTTACCACCCCAGAAAATTACCGCATACACTCAAAATCCCACGATGTGGTGAATTATGTGCAATATGAATATGAATAAAAATCTTCAATGCACTGAATCCACAATAGGTGATATAGCGAGGGAGCACTGTTTTGCACAATTCTTGATACTGTGCAAATAGCTATTTCAGAGGGTCTTTATTTGTGTCACATTTCAATGCTTTTAAGCAAATGTATTACAGCACTATTCGTTCCCTTTGCTTTTGGCTGTTTGAATAGGCTCCAAAAAAATTTCTTAGCCATTTTTTTTTTTCATAGGTGATATATATTTAGTGTCATCCATCTCTGCTGATTCATGAATTTCTCACTGCGGGAACAGAAATGTGTGTAAATGGCCTGTTTCAGTGTTGGTAGCTTGTCCATGAACTCCACACTTAAAATGAAGTTGAATCATGCTGGATGAGCGGACGTTTCTTTGTGTCTGCATTTGCATACTCACATTGGCCTGGCATGGTATCACCCTGGGAATATTTTAATGATTTATTTCAGACAGTGGGCACTTAACTAAAACAGTGACTGTTCTACATGTTCTCTCTGTCTTTACACTCTAGCCATTATTTAAATGGATCTTGTGGCGTGGCGCATTTTTCTCCATTGAATAGTGCCAGTCACGGAAGATATATTTTACTCTGGCTTTACCAAATAATACTACTGGTGATTGACTATTATATGACAATTTAAAATAATGAGATATAATTTTTTAATGGATGGGAGAATGTTCTCTTGTGTTCTGTTTCAATGCCAGTGTTGCTTTGGATAAGCTGCAGCGTCTCTGCCGGTTGCAGCCAAGTCGTGCAGTCACGTGCACTTTCTAATCTACACAATCGAAAGATTCTTTAACAATCAATTAATAGATTATTATGCGTCGTCCGTAATTCAGTCTCCTACAAATTTGTTAGAGAATGTGCTCGGTTCTGTCTCAAATACAAAAGCCGACCCCAAGTCTGTCCTCGTCTACTCAACTGTAATGAAATCCGGAAGCACTCTTGGCATTTTCACTATCCACACAACTAATTACCACCTTTTAACAGCCTCAAATAAACACTTGTCCCTTTTGGCCTCTGGTTGCTCTTATGCTCTCTGTCTTTTGTTTTGCCTCCCTGTTGGAATGTTAATTGTTCAGGTTTTTTTTTTTAATGTGGGAAAATAAAAATAAGAGATCATATTTATGAATGTTGGAGCTACAGTATAAAGAGTGGAACCTCTACAATTACGTCCCTAACCTCACCTATGGTCACGAGCTGTGGGTCGTGACCGCAAGAAAAATATCCCGGATACGAGCAAATGAGTTTCCTCCGCAGGGTGTCCGGGCTCTCCCTTAGAGATTGAGAGGAGCCAGATGAGGTGGCTGGGGCATCTGATTCGGATGCCTCTCGGACGCCTCCCTGGTGAGTTGTTCCGGGCACGTCCCACCAGGAGGAGACCCCAGGACACGCTGGAGAGACTACGTCTTTCGGCTGGCCTGGGAACGCCTCGGGATCCCCCTGGAAGAGCTGGATGAAGTGGCTGGGGAGAGTGAAGTCTGGGTGTCCCTGCTAAATCTACTGCCCCCGTGACCCGACCTCGGATAAGCGGTAGAAAATGGATGGATGGATGGATGGATAAAGACAAGTGAAGTTTTGTATCATTCAACAAAAAAAAAAAAATCATCCTTAATATAATTTTAAAAAGTCAGAATAAATGTATTTGGATAAAGTGATGGTATCACTTTACTCTGATACTTAGTCTGAATCACTCAGTGACACTTCTTTATCCTCGAGTGCAACCTGCCTCACACACGTGTCGATGCATTCGCCTTATCGCCGCTCTCCTTCCTCCTCTCGCTTCAAGGAGTTTTAAAAGGTGGTGATTCAGATGCAGGATTGGCACTGTGTGTGTGGTCTGGCTAGAAGCAAGGAAAATGTCCGTTTTAAGCATGGCAAGATTATCAGGAATATGAGGTAGGAAAAACAAAATAAAACATATTAGGTGTATCTTGAGGGGCATGGTTTTTATGCACTGTGCTAAAATCAAGCTAGTGGAGCTGTTGACCTCAGTACGATACCCGTTTGTGGCCACGCTGCTGTTTTCCACATCAAATCTTTTTATGTGAAAAATGATCCCTTGTGTTTTAACTTTAAAATCTGGGTAGTACACAAGTGCAGGCAGTGGTTTAGCGCCGTAAAGCAAGATCATCATCTGACGTCTAACCTGCTGCTGAGTTTCCATGTTCTCCCCTTAGGCCTGTGTGGGTTCTCTCCAGCTGCTTCCGCTTCTTCCCCTGCACTAAAACACACTAATTGGGTTAATTAGAGACTAAATTGCCTGTAGTTGTTAGTGCCTATGTGAATGGCTGTCTGTTTCTTCAGGCCCGTTTCTGCTGAGCAGTTCAACTGAGTTGAAAAATATTTAGTTTGGATTCTCAAAAGTTGTAAAGGGTGTCAAATCTATTGGGGAATGACACAATTCCCCAACAAGAATACAGTGGGAAGAAAACAGCATGCTCTTTTTACTCCAACATAGCTTGTATTCTAAAAACAAAAGCCAAACAACAATGCAAAATACTGGATGCCCTGCATTGTTTCCCTTTTTGTACTGTGTCAAGTTCTTCTTCCATCCATCAATCTGTGTATTTTTTTTTATTCTGCTTATCCTGGTCAGGGTGTGCAGGGAACCTGGAGCCCATCCCTGCAGATGTGGCGAAAGTTACTAGTTGATAGTTACTAAAGTAAAATGAAAAGCACTTTTACATTTACAACTTCCTGCACAAAGCTGTTGTAGGATTAGGGTGACCCTTCATCAGATCACACAATATATTATTAAATTATTCTAACTTCACTATTTTTGGGTGTTACTCCTTTTGACAGTCGTGAATATTTGAGACAACAAAAATCCAATGACAGAAGAAGAAACTTATTTTTCACTTTTCTTTCTGCAATATCAGTAGTGCACAATATAATGTTTGCTTTGCCGTTATCTATACGTTAGTTAAAATATCCACTTAAGCTTACAAGCTGGGACTCATTGTTAATGGTGTAGAATTAAATGTTGCCAAATTCTCAAATTATTTTTCGATATATCGCCCATCTTGACCATTGTAACATAATTTTACAGTATCCCTGGTTTCACTTGACCATGTTTAACAACACTGAACTTGAAATAATTGTTGTTGGTAATTGCTGATTTAATGGTGTACATTAATGGACATATTCTCTTTTGATCCGTTAATGAATTGTGGACCAAAATCTGGGATGAAAATGGGCATTTTTCAGCCTTCTACTGTATTATGTTTTGTGTCATGGCTTGACCACTTATTTCAGCACATTATATAGATAAAGAGACACACGCACTGCGCAGACATACGGCCATTCATCATGAAGTTAATTGCATGGTGGACTTCAGAGAAAGGACAGCCCAGTCTCTTTATAGTATGTCACATTACAGAAGTTGAAAGTTTAATGACTCTTTTAACGGGAGAGCCCAGTTTGAAGTTAATGTGTTCCGCTGTTATAGCTGCTATTATGGTCCCGCTGTGTGTGCGCGCGTGTGTCTCTGTGACAAAGTGGGTTTCCTGTCACCATTTTTCTAAGAAGATAGTATGTGTGTGCGTGTTTGTGTGCTCTTGATTTGCGCCTGTGTCCATTTATACAGAGCATTTATCTTTTATGTGCCTGTTTGTGTTTTTATGTGACACTTCATATCCCCATCCATTTATCCTTTTTATCTGTTCTACGGTAGGACTGTATTACAGTATTGCGTTTGTTCAGCTACACCTTATCTCCCCTCGCATGTCTTTAAGCAGCCAGGTGTTGTAGTAAACAGGAAGAACACTTCTCATGTAAAGTGCCACTTTCTCAGGCCACCCGTCTCCCGTGTTCCCACTCTGCTTCTGCAGTCCTCAAGCAAGGCGGTAAATTCTCACCAAGCTCAAGCAAGGCTGATTTGTCTTCAATATTTAGGGGGCAAGTGAATAAGTAGTGTCCTCAGGCATCAACAGTATCCTGCTGAAAATGGCTCCATTATGCATCTTGTATGTGAGATGCATGTTTTTAAAATGTCTCTCCATAACATATAGCTCCCTTGTTAGGTAGAGGTTTGACTATACAAATTCAATTTCACTGAAATTGTAAAAAAAAAAAAAATATTACACATGTTGGGCCACATGAGTGTATTTTTTTTTAAATAATGTTCTTTTACTTGAGGCATTATTATTACATTTTTATAATCCTACTGAGTTTTTTTTTTTTTTAAAGCCACTGACACAACTCATGGTTTTTAAAACTTCTTACAAAGCTTTGAAACTCATTCTTGCGGGCGTTCTAAAAATGACCAGATCAGTAAGCCTGTGTAACTTTTTTTTTTGGGATTCCCGTGGGATGGGATTCAATTTCATTATTAATCACATGATTGAGCAGGAGTGTCATCGGGCGCGGGTGGGAGCAGGAACTATGACAACAAAGTCACCGGGGGTGGATGGGAGTGGAAACCATCGTTTATTCTTATCTGAACATCAACAATATCGATGACTGTTGATATATGTTATGTGATATACTGTAGCGGGGGGAACACTGTGCCTAATTAGGTCAATTAAGGCACATAACAATTGTAGTCTAAGAATATTAGGCTAACATGTCACAGTAGAATTTTGCAACATTTCTTTACTACTTGGCAAATATCCCATTTTCCTGTCGGAGACCAAGATTGAAGGTTACCACATTGCTGTAACTAAGTCCCGTTCTTCGGCTTCCTCATCCCATATTATATGCAGCTTCTTCAAAGTCTGCGTGCCCTCTCCCACTCTTCTGTTGTCGGGGAGGGATAATACCTGGACAATAGCTAGCCCGACTAAGCATTGGCGGACTCTGCTTATCCAGGTCTCGGTGTTCTCTCTTCAGCTTTTCTGAGCTACGCAGTTGGCTCAGTGTCGGCTAGCTGATAAGTAGCCTGTGGGTCATGCGGAGGACAGCCAATGCCGGGCGCTAATCCCAGCATGAAACTATAGAATATTACAGAGGCGAATTATAAAAATGAGCCCCTTTCAGTGGGATGGATTAAAGCCGTCTGCCTTTGTTAGCGTGTGCATCATTGTGTTACCGAGAGTTGTATTTCACCAGGGAGAGCTATCTTTGTCTATGGCAGAATGCTAGGTAAAACCATAGTCTTTTTATGTGTTTATAAAAAAAAAAAAAAAAAACAGTATAAGGGTCCCTTTTAGTCTGTGAAATGTCCCACTTCTGAAAAATCTGCCTTCCGCTGTACTAAAAGAAAGTTTTGGTTACATAAAGGGAAGGTGCAGTTTGTTTTTATTATATATTTGAGAACTTTGCTGTACTTTAGTTTAGTACAACTTTAGTTGTCAGTGTTGTTTCTGTACTTGTATGGTATTTACTCATTTAAACTTCGTAACAGGCCCAAGAGAATCTTTGTCATATAGAGCCTTTCACAACCTGTCCATCCATTTTCTAACACTCCTCAAGCTTTTTGTTACTAATACTTATACTACTTGTACTAATACTAATACAAAATTAGTCCAAAACAGCATTTTCTTTGAGTGAAGCATGCTTTTGTTTGTTCCATTTGCTGAAAAGTAGTATTGTTTGAATGTAATATAGTGTTTAACTTTCCATTTGCTGCTAAATTCTCACGAGAACATGTTATGGAAGACAAATACTGTATTACATACTGTACGCAGACCTCACCTTGTACAATGATAACTGCACTCCAAACTGCTGACACAAACATCCAGTAACTTTTTAGCTGCTGTTGAAATCACCGTATCCCAGAAGGTCCCGAGAGTTGTGAGCAGCCTTGCCTCGTAGCAGGATGTCCTCATGGGATATATTGTTTTAGTGTGGGTATATTGTGCATCTGCAATGCAAAGCATGATTCAAGCTAGAAGCTGAGCGATATATCAAGTTTTACGATATATAATTATATTTTCTGATGTGATATATGATGAGACAGTATTGTCTATATTTATTTGTTAGTTTTGAGCAAGGTGACAGAAAGAGTGTTGCTCTATGTTTTGTAATGTGCACTGAATAAAGTTCGAAATTTTGTACTTCAAAAACTGTTATGTTGGAATCAAATATGAATCATGTGTCCGTGTCAAGGGGTCAGGCCCAGGATTTTGTTTTCTCCTGCAGTTGCATATTTTTTGTGAGAGGATATTCCTTTGCTAAGGAGGCCACACATTAGAGTAGCGGTTAGCACGTTTCCAATTTTTGTCACATCCACATTGTATCCATCTTGATTTGCAGAAGTCTGAACAACAAAAATTACATGAAATCCAGTTTGTGTAAGACTGATCCCAAATCACATGGCAAGTCTGTTTGAAATCCAATTCCGATTGGATTTCTGTGTAGGCCTACTGTATTCTGTGTGTCTACTGTACAGTGCGGACACGCTGATGTTTCGAAGTAGATTTTAGAGCAGCGGCTGTGTCACTTGTACATCAATGTTGTGGAGACGGAGGAGCAGAGGCACGACTTTAGATAAAACATGCTGATTAAAAACGACTTGGACGACATTGACATGGAAGAAAACACTCCAACACCAGACTTTGCACCATTTGTTGCTACTTTGTGGATGTCGCCAATCCTCTCAGTGCATGGTGAACACTGGTACCAATTGTATCAGTCAAATTGCTGCCGAACCACTCATACACAGTGACGAAGGAACTAAGCGCCGCAGCTTGATAACAGAAGAATGTGTACGGTGATGGCCATACAGTATTCCCCTGCTATTTCGCTGTCCATCTGCTGCGGCCTCACTACATCGCAGAATTTTTTGTAGACTGTATCCACTTGTCTATCGTGGAAATTCGCACTATTGTCAAAGAACTCTGCAATTTATTTTGTTGTTTTGTGGGGTTTTACAGTACAGTGAACCCCATCCACAAGTAGTAACACCCTACCCAAAAACATTTACAATTTCCTATATATCACAAGATGGCGGCAAAGCACTATTTCTGTCAAAAAGAAATGCCTCATCACTTCAACATAGTTCCTTGACCCCACGATGCCACAAGATGGTGCCAAAGTATGCTGTTGCTTATTTATATTATTTATGTACACAAAGAGGACATTTACGAAGGTGCTGCTGTCGGCCACAGCTCGTGCCCAGACATTTTAGACGCAAACCCGCCATAGCTCAGGCCAAGCGGCCGACCTCCCTCCAGCTGGCCGATGTCACATGCAAGCCACCAGGTCCTGCCTCATAAAGGCAGACATCTAACACAGTATTTTCTATACATTTTGCCTTGAATTTTAATGTTTGAAATCTGTGTTCTGTCTTCCAGTTGAACAACAGAGTACATTTAGGGCTGCTAATGTCATTGAAATGGTTCCAGATAAGCTCTCAGCAATGTCCAAGACATAAAATCAGCATTTAAGCTCTATACCACCATAAATCAAAACAGATTTAGTGGAGCTGGCACATTTAGAAGGGAGGGACATGTATTAGGCCATTTGGAAAGACTTGGATGTGACCCACTAGCAAGGGTTGCACATTTGGGCAGAAGTGTACAAGTCAAAGGGCGCAAGCCTTTGGACTGGCAAACTACACTGAGGAAAATATCTCACATAGTGGATAAAATACTTAGGAGTACATAGAGTAGTGTTCCTCAACCTTTATTGAAGCCAAAGCACCCTTTTTACAGTACAAAAATTTCACGGCACACCACCAAACAAAAATGTCTTAAATAGTATGAATACTGAGACTCTTTCCTCAATTTACTGAAATGACTGCTGACGTCGGCGGCACGGTGACCGACTGGTTAGCATAAGCAGTTCAAATCCGGCCTCGCCTGGAGTTTGCATGTTCTCCCCGTGCCTGCGTGGGTTTTCTCCGGGTACTCCGGTTTCCTCACACATCCCAAAAACATGCATGGTAGGTTAATTGATGACTCTAAATTGTCCGTAGGTATGAATGTGAGAGCAGTTAGCTGAGATGGGCTCAGCATACCTGTGACCCTAGTGACTCTAAGCCGTACGGAAAATGGATGGATGGACTGCTGATGTCATGTCAAACCCAAGTATGTAATACATAGCAATTGATACGATACTGTAGATAAAAGGATACATATGCTGTCTTTTTGTGAATAGTTACAAAAGCCTCTGTGTTTCCATTCTTTGTAGGTCAAAGACTGAAAGACCAAAACATGAAAAAATTACTCATATCCAAGTCCATCCATCCATCCATTTTCTGAGCCGCTTATCCTCACAAGGGTCGCGGGAGTGCTGGAGCCTATCTCAGCTATCATTGGGCAGGAGGCGGGGTACACCCTGAACTGGTTGCCAGCCAATCGCAGGGCACAAATAAACAAACAACCATTCACACTCACATTCACACCGACGGGCAATTTAGAGTCTTCAATCAACCTACCACGCATGTTTTTGGGATGTGGGAGGCAATCGGAGTGCCCGGAGACAACCCACGCAGGCACGGGGAGAACATACAAACTCCACACAGGCGGGGCCGGGGATTGAATCCCGGTCCTCAGAACTGCGAGGCAGACACTCTAACCAGTCTACGAGCGTGCCGCCCAAATCATCCCTGTTAATGATGAGCAATTATTTCTGAATCAACCTTTGAATTAGTCTTGGCTGTTATTGTGTAATAGCTAATAGAGTGAGCTTCTGCGTCCTTGTCCTATGTTCTCTAAGTCCATTTACGTTTGTTGTGGTTTCCTTTTTTTTACCTCGTATTTTGACTACTGCCTCTAGTCTTTGTTCTGTCTCCCCCTGAAGACCCATTAGTGTGCCTAACTAGGCTGTGATTACATGACTTCTGTATTCATTGTGGGCTCATAGTGCCAACTATTTCCTCCGAGTCGCTGAATAGACGTCTCACTAAGGAACATTTATCCCTTGGCGTTTAACCAGTGTTCATTCATTTGCGCTCATGTTCACTTTTTCCCCCCTCATCTCTGTTTGCCAGCTTTCCTCCATTTTATCCCTTTTTCTTCCCTTTTTCATCCCTAATATGATGATTAGTTTCTCTCCCAGTGTCTTGCCTCATCCTTTCTTCAGCAGTTCTCCTGCAACCTTGCCCTCTGCCGCTGTAATCTCCTCCAAAAGCCTCCATGTTATCTGCTAAGCACAGAACCATGCTTTAGCCAACCGCTGGTGTTAACCCAAAAACAATAAAGTTAAGTGTTTAGTAAATGATCTCTCATGGTGTGTCAAGGCTTAATTTTCTGCACTCTAGCCAAGGCGCTGCGTTTGGCTTTAGGGCCGACCATAAAAAAAAAAAAAAAGTAGTAGTACAAAACTCTTCTCCAAATGGCCTCTTCGCAATTTGTCCTCATAAAAGCAAATTGCTGTCCCTTTGAAGCTGGCTTTTTCTGTCACAATTTAAGGTATTACTGTATGTAACATAAAGTGGGAAATAGGGATGAAACCATTTAGAGATAAACCGTGATTTAAAAAAATAAACTGTTAGTAATACATTTTAAGGTTGTAATTATTGTTACTACAGGAAGTCCTTGATTTACGAACGAGTTCCGTTCCGTAACCCGAATTTCCGCGTAAGTCGGATTTCACCATTAAAGTCGAAATTTACGTTGAAAAACTTCTGTTACTCGTATTTTCGTACGTGATTGTGACAGCAAGCTCAGTGTGTGTGGGCGTGTACGTCGGTGTGAGTGAGACGGGACTGTGGAGGAGTTAAAGTATCTTGGGGTCTTGTTCATGAGCGAGGGAAGAATGGAACGGGAGATCGACAGGCGGATCGGTGCAGCGTCTGCAGTGATGCAGACTTTGTATCGGTCCGTTGTGGTAAAGAAGGAGCTAAGCCGAAAGGCGAAGCTCTCGATTTACTGGTCGATCTATGTTCCTACCCTCACCTATAGTCACGAGCTGTGGGTCGTGACCATAGGTGAGGGTAGGAAAGACCAAAAGAACAAGATCCCGGATACAAGCGGACGAAATGAGTTTTCTCCGCAGGGTGTCCAGGCTCTCCCTTAGAGATAGGGTGAGAAGCTCGGTCATCCGGGAGGATGTCAGAGTAGAGCCGCTGGTCCTCCACATCGAGAGGAGCCAGATGAGGTGGCTGAGGGATCTGATTCGGATTCCTCTCGGACGCCTCTCTGGTGAGGTGTTCCGGGGACGACCAATGATGGAAGTGCCCGGGTTTACTGCATATCACATTTTCCTAATCAATTAACTGCAAGCTGACAAGTTAACATTAAGAAAAACAATAGCATGGTAGCTATGGCGATGGCTAACATTAGCAAGCTGACTGCGTACTGTGCAACAAATACCTTTTGAATTTCTGAAAGGTTTTTATATCTAATTGATGTTTCACTATGACAGAGTGGACAAATTAAGCTTGACAACATCAAACGACACACACAATATGAAAATTACAAAACATAAATGTAAATATTTACTCTGCAACTAAGCACTGTTTTAGCCTCCATTGAAGAAATAAAGTAATGTCATTACTTTAATAAATAAACATGATCAAAATGAGCGGCACGGTGGACGACTGGTTAGAGCGTCAGCCTCACAGTTCTGAGGGCCGGGGTTCAATCCCGGCCCCGCCTGTGTGGAGTTTGCATGTTCTCCTGAGTGGGTTTCCTCCCACTTCCCAAAAACATGCATTGCCCGTACGTGTGAATGTGAGTGCGAATGGTTGTTTGTTTGTATGTGCCCTGCGATTGGGTGGCAACCAGTTGAGGGTGTACCCCGCCTCCTGCCCGATGACAGCTGGGATAGGCTCCGCGACGCTAGTGAGGAGAAGCGGCTCAAAAAATGGATGGATGGATGGATGATCAAAATGAATGTTTGGCCACTTGTATTAAGACCTCCACTTGATAGTGATATTGACCCTGCCGCTCACAATTTCAGTTGACTTGTGAGCTGTCCTTGTTTCTGAAAATGGGGACTTTTCCTACCGAGTGCACAACCATGCTGCTGAAATCTAATTTAATGGGCTCTGATCAATGAGGATGACAAAGTCTTCAACAGACTCTATTAAAATCTAACAATAAAATAACACACTATGTCCATGTTTTGACAAGACTCCTTCAGAGTCAATGATCCTTATTTCATTATTCCAGATGTAGCTTGTCATATTGCACTTTCATTATTACACTTTTAAAAAGTTGAGAGCAGAAGCTTTTTGTGAGTTGTCATGCACCATCAACAAACATCTTTATCTAATTAACGTGTTTTCTTCCTGCAGTGGTGCTGCTGAATTCTAAAGAGTCTCAGGCAGAGCTGGGCTGGACCTCATATCCCCCCAATGGGGTGAGTTGGCATCTTTTGTTTTCTTTGCCTGTGACTATTTGTGTGTTCATTGACATGCTCGTTTAGTGGATGTGTTTTGTAACACAGCTGCCCACTTAACATCTGTCTGGGCAAACTGCTCGTGTGTTTCTCCTCGTCAGTCTTTCCCATCCTTTCCCACCTTGTTCATCTCACTGTCTCAGAGCTAGTACACATCTGTACATCTGTTTGTGTTAATGCCATTAGGGAAAGGAAAGCCATAATGGTATTAGATCTATGGTTTTGAGATTGTAAAACCCTGTCGCCCCAGAGTTAGAGAGGGGCATTTGTTTGATGAAAACAATTTATAAATTTACTAACAGTAGGTAGATTCCCCAACAGGAGCAGTTTTTGTATACATTCATGCAGCTTTATTGTAGAATATAATAATAAACCTGAACTAACACATAAGCAACATACCAACCATTTTCTATACCACATGTGTATTCTATCTGAATTCAACCATTCACATCTATGGGCAATTCAGAGTATTCAATTTGCTTCTGCTTGGGGAATCAAGCTGCAGCACCCGGAGAAAACCTGTTATGCCTTTCATTGACTCTTAACAAAGTCATTGCTAAATAAGGTTTCAAATTATTTTCGTCATGCATCAGTCATTTTTTTTATCAAGAGTGTGTGGAGAATATTAGACACAATGTTTCTATTTGTGCATGCTGTGTTATACATTATCCGATTATCACTTAAATTCTAAAGGTAGCAGACCATAACATCTCCGTAACAAAATATAAATCAATCATTATTAAATTGTTATATGCTGTACTTTGTCTTCTTCTTGTATTTAATCTGAGTGAAGAAAACAACGAAACACAATTTATATATTGATATTCACATATGGGTTTATTCATGATAATCCGATGGATTTTTTTCTTTTCTTTCTTTTTTTTTTTTTTAATCTACTCGTCCACTGATTTACACTTATAGTCTTGTAGAAAAAACAGTTTGTTGGCAGGCTGGCGCATGTGAGAGCTGAACACAAACACAACAGTTTCACGGGATTGCGTCCACTTGTCGTGCTGCCTTGTCAGAATGGCCGCTCAGTGAAAGAATCAATTGACGCATCAATCGCTCCCCTTCTGAAAAGACCATTTGTCACCATGGCAGTGGTGTTGTTTAGCACAAAACCAGCACTAACAAGCCATTTTCAATGCCTGCTTTGCTGCTTGACCGAATGTCAGAAAAAGACCGCTTTATCAATAATGAATCAATCAGAGGTTGGCCTCGACCCACACTGAATCTTAATTCTTCATTTCACTGAGACATTTTGGACAATTTTATGCTTCCAACTTTGTAGGAACATGTTGGGGGAGGACATTTTGTGTTCCAGCATGACTGAGCCCCAGTGCACAAACTGCAAGTCAATAAAGGCATGCTATGGAAGAACTTGAGAGCCCTGGGAGGCGACAACTCCGTATTTTATTTTCCCACAGCTCTCACAAGTCACAATACTTTTCTCCATCTTGACTGCATTATGTTTGTGCATTTGCACCATGCACTAACATTT
The DNA here is from genome assembly GCF_024500385.1 of Phyllopteryx taeniolatus. Classification (NCBI taxonomy): domain Eukaryota; kingdom Metazoa; phylum Chordata; class Actinopteri; order Syngnathiformes; family Syngnathidae; genus Phyllopteryx; species Phyllopteryx taeniolatus. The sequence goes on from NC_084522.1 coordinate 11,966,014, forward strand.
GCTCTGATCGAAATACATTAATTGGCGGGGGTAGGATGGTTTTAATGCCCGCCAAAACCCGTTCGGATGTCCCCCACCCACCCCTCCTATGCAGGCTTGTGGCTTTGAATTATTTTTCTTGTTTTATAGTAGCTTAGCAAATTATTCATCCCCATGCTCATATTTTGGGTAGTGATTTGTCTAATGCTTTTTTGGAGAATGGAAATTTAGCTGGAAATGACACAAGTAGCAAAAGACTAACATAAGACGTTAAAATTTGCCATTTTTCTTTTAAAAACTATTCATATCTTTCTTGTCATTTGAAACTGAAAGATTCACTTTCCACTGTATAAGAATGATGTAACTCTAAATATGGGTAAGATATAAATGAGAAGCATAATTTTCAATGCAGCATTGGCTATCAAACAAGTCAATGATTCTTCAAACAGCACATTTTAATTTACAGTGTCCTGTTGTGCTTTTACGATATACAATTTTGTATTCTAAACTAGAAATGTCCAAATGAAAAAGCTTAATAATAAAACAATAAACAAAACACTGAGATAAAGTTCCTTAGATAACCTGAAATGACAAGATGAAAAGTTTTGAATGTCTGTAACTGTTTCCCTTTTTTTTTTTTTTTTAATTTCCCCCTCCAGTGGGAGGAGATAAGTGGTGTAGATGAAAAGTACAAGCCCATCCGGACCTACCAGGTGTGCAATGTGATGGAGCCTACCCAGCAGAACAACTGGCTGCAGACTGGCTGGGTGGCACGTCAAGGTGGCCAACGCATCTTCGTGGAGCTTCAGTTCACACTTCGCGATTGCAACAGCATTCCCGGCGTGGCGGGCACCTGCAAGGAGACCTTCAACCTCCTGTACGTCGAATCGGACAGGGACCTGGGCGGTGTGACCCGAGAGGACCGCTACACTAAGATTGACACCATTGCTGCAGATGAGAGCTTCACGCAGGGTGATTTGGGTGAAAGGAAGATGAAGCTGAACACAGAGGTCCGGGAGATCGGTCACCTCAACCGTAGGGGCTTCCACCTGGCTTTCCAGGATGTCGGCGCCTGCGTAGCTCTGGTGGCGGTGCGGGTGTACTATAAGCGCTGCCTTGCCACCGTCCAGAACTTGGCCATCTTTCCCGACACGGTAGCTGAGGCGGCTTTTTCCACGCTGGTCGAGGTGCGCGGCAGCTGCGTCAACAACTCTGAGGTGGACGCCGACAGCCCCCCCAGGATGCACTGCAGTGCCGAAGGGGAATGGCTGGTGCCCATTGGGAAATGCAGCTGCAGTGCAGGTTACGAGGAGGGACACAGCAGCTGCGAAGGTAGGAAAAACATAATGTACAATTTTTGGGAAAATCAGTATGGATAGAAAAATAAATAATAACCACAGACTTTACTCTCATAACAGGGGTTAAACCAATTAAAAGTATGACGTTTCGCACAGAAGATATAAAAGTATAAGAATGGATTGATGTGACTTAATAAATGTCTACTGATGTCAAAATGACAACAATGCGAGACAGATGAATAAGCCTAATGAAATAACCACAGAGCAATGAAGACATCAGCTCAAATATTAATGCAGATTTTTCTTCAAAATAGTAGTTATAGTTATTTTGAAAGGATATGAAATATGAATGCAAGGTAATATGCGCTAATAAAGCTGTTTTTCATCAGGAAAACGTGTTTACCCTTTATGATATATATCCTAAATTGTGGCGCTGATAAGTCACACAAGAAATAGAGAGGATATTTTGGCTTTCAGAAGATGAAGCTGTAATGAAAAATAGCAACGTGCACACTTGGTAAGCCGTCGGGTATCTTGCAATAAAGCGGACATGACTGAGAGGCCATTGTTTCTCATATATATCATATTCCACAATCAGGGTTTCATGATATAAAAATGCCCACATAAAGTACCAACTAGCCCAACATATTGCTAAGGCACCCACTCATAACAATAAATGAATGCAAGGTTTAGCTTCATGTAGTACAGCTATTTACAAAGAGCACAGCAAAGCATGGGGGAAATGCGAGGCTTCACCATCGCTACAGTATGTACATGCATAAACACATTGTAAGGTAGGGGTGTCAAGCTTTTTTTTTTTTCTTGTTTCTTTTTTTTGTCTCACATTGTAGTTATGATTTCCCTCAGAGGGCCGTGAACAGTGAAACCATATAAATGTTTAATCATCACCAAAACATATTATTACCATTACACAACAAATTGAGGGATAACTAGTTTTGAAATCAGAAGACAAGGATAATAGTTTGTTCAAGTACTGTTTAAGTTACTATAGAAGAAGGGTCTGGTAATGGAACAAATGCAACATCTAGAGATTATTGTTTATTATTATGACAATTTGGAATTTGGCTACAGATTTTAGCAAAAATTACGGAAGTTGACGACCATGATTTGCTTTCACGGGCCACATAAAATGATGTGGCGGGCCGCATCTGGCCCCCGGGCCTTGAGTTTGACACCTATTTTGTACGGTACGTGCGGTATAAAAAAGGAAAGAAAAATTAAAACATCTTACTAAAACTAAAATTATTCATTAATAAGATGAATAGATTGACTTATTTTCTATAACATTGATACCAGCAATGAGGGCTGCATCGTATCAGTCATATCGCATCCATATAAGACGCAAAAACAAGCAAACAACAACAACAAAAACAAAGACGTTGTTGCACATATCACAAGGCGTGGTATGTGGAGCGGTGAGGCTCCACAATCTGAATGAGCTTGTGTTCCTGTGTGTGAACATGGTGACTAATGTACTGTGCCCTCATTCTGTTGAAAACCACAGCTTCACTTCTGGCATTTACATCCAGCCAAAATGACACACGTACACGTTCCCACTCAAGCATCATCTGTGTAAAGCCACAGGGAGGTGGTGTGGTGTGGGTGGAGTGGGCAATATGCTGACGTAGACGGAGTAAAACACTCTTTGAATTCTTTGTCACCAGACATTGCTCATAGGCGAACATCCATGAGCCTCCATTATTTAATATTATAACAGATGGGCAGAAATTTGCCGTAATACCTTTTAATCAAATTCCTACAGCTGATATGCATATAAATGCAGAGGCATACCCCCACCAGGTGGTGCACTTTTTTTTTTTTTTCATATTAAAAAAAAAAATCTAATCTGCTGTTGTGCTAAATAAATAAATCGAAATGGATATATGATGTGCCACTGGTAAGACTGGGGAGGTGGTAATGGAGCAGAGTGATAGTGTGGCGTGGTGTGGAATAAAGCATGTTTGACTCAATGAGTGAGCCATTTTCACAAGTCGGAACAAAAGTGACAGCTGACAGCTCAGTGGAGGAAACTTACAAAGTGAAATGAAGTGTTCACTCTGAATCAATCTCCTCTTAATACCCAATTCTATTAATTTTGTTGACAAAGGAAATTGCAGTTCATTTTTACACTCACCAGACACTCCATTAGGTACACCTCCAGTAAGATCCAATACAAAGCTGTGTCAAAATATCTGCATTATAAATGTATCAAGATCTCTGTGATTGTAGTTTATAGGGGTGGACAATAGCACTGCATCATAATGAGCGGCTTCTAGTAACACTGGATGTGTTGGAGAGGCAGTGATAACAAATGACTAATTGTATTCCATAGGGGATATCAAGGGAATACAGTAGAAAATTTGTGCATTTGTACAATATCTGAGATCTTAACGTAGACAAAAGATGATGTTTCTCTCTTTGGTTGTTGAAGTTGCGCTGTATTTTCCATTATCCATTTATTTTCTATAATGTTTGTCCTCATTAGAGTCACGGGTAAGGCCCGGTACACACACACAAAGACAACTGGCCTGTTTTTGTGTCGGTTTGCCCCTTCCAGACCTCGCACGTCAAACGCCAGACAATCTTGTTTTATAAGATTATCCTATAAGATTGTCTTTTGGTCTGATGTGTGTTAAGAGTGGATTCGTCCAGATTTTTGGGTCCGAAACAGGTCTGGGCCGACAATCTTAAATAATGCACGTGTTAAATGTTTACAACCAAACCTCTACATATGTGTGGGGAACACTGACTACTCCCGAGTCATGACATCGAGAATCGTGACGTGGAACAGAATGTAGCCAATCAAAGAAGCACCCAAGACTGACGAACACCGAAACGACTGTCAATGACAACAAAAATGTCTTACTCAATGCTGTTTTATGTATAAATGTGGATTCCCCAGACGGCAAGAAGTATTTTCCAAAGCAAGATTAGCATTTTACAAGGCTTTCGGCTCCGGCAACAATCGGGAGCACTCCCGAAAAATCGCCACATATCCAGAAGTGTTTTTTTTCTTCTTTGTAAAATCACATGGGATCACGCGAGATTTACGAGATTGGCGGTGCAACAGAATCCTTGTGTGTGGTCTGCTCTGTTGACATTCTCGGAGGACACCACACAAAACAGTTGAATACCCGATTTTTTTATCTTTATGTGTGGGGTCTGTAGCAGATTAAAAAAGAAAATATTTTAAGAGTGGAAAAATCTTTATGCATGTACCAGGCCTTAGATGGAGCCTATCAGATCTGACTTAGGGCAAGAGATAGTGTACACCCCGGACTGGTCACCAGCCAATTGTAGGGCACATAGACACACACAAGCATTCACACCTATGGCCAGTTTGTCTTCAGTTCCCATATTATGCATGTTTTTGGAATGTTGGAGCCTCTGAACTGTGAGGTCGACATTCAAACAGCTTTTTTTGCCATGCTACAGATATAATAATTTAAAGGATAATTGACAATTTCATCTGATATGACCGACCATAAGCAACATGATTGCTTTGTTGAACAACGTATGCTTGAGCCTGTCCCAGCTGACTTTGGGCGAGAGGCGGGGTACACTCTGAAGTGGTCGTCAACCAATTGCAGGGCACATATAAACAAACAAACATTCACATCTACAGGCAAAAAAAAAAAAAATAATATATATATATATAAATATACACAAGATCATTTGGTTAATTTGTGGTATAAATATGCAGACGACTCGCATCGCACCAGAGCTATTGATTTGCCCTGATGCTCCACTAAGAGGAAGAATTGGGCTGACAATGCCCATACACATTCATAGTAAGGACAAGCACACTGGCGGCACAACTCCACTCAACACAAAAATAGTTGTTGATTGCATTGTGTGTGGGACGGATGCATTAAGGCTCCGTGTTCCTGATAGGAAAAGATTACGTGATAACTACGATGTGTGTCGACAAATAAATGATTGTGCATCACCTCTGAAAAACAATATAATGCACACACAAAAAAATCAGCAACCCCTGTCACTGATTCTCTTTAACAACTGCACAAGACTCTAAACACGTCTTATTCAAGGGTGTAACGACGCAAGTGCGAATGCACTAAGTGTCTCAACACAGGTCAATAATATTGAATAGCCTGTGAGTAGCTACTGATAACGGCGTGAGTGGAGCAGAGGATTATTAGCACATGCAATGTAACAGTCGCGCCAGTCTCTGGCAACACTGGATTACTACAGAGTTTGCAGAATCAGTAGTTTTATCCTTTATCCTTTCTTTAACCCTGTCACACGCGTAACTATTAAATCAGTCTTTGGTAGCTACAGTTCTTGATGATTGTTGCTCTTGTGTTTAATAGTTATAAAACAGGTTTATAAATTCTAATATTACAATTAACTTATTCACATTATTCTTGTTTACATTTAATTTCATACACTGACTGGACATTTCTGAGGTACAACCGCATATTGTAATTTGCCCCTTTCTTGTAGCGTTGTGCATTACAAATTACAAAAACCACACAGTTTTACACAACTGCCAACTACCTCAATAAGAAACATATTTTCGATTAATACCTCTGACTGCTTCAATCAAAACTCAGCATTATTATTATATATAATAAATATATGTGTGTGACAGAAATACCTGTAAAGAAAACCTCATGTCCAAAAGTGTTGTGTATTGTACAGGAAACATGAAATTGTGAAAACAAAGTCAGTGAATCATAAAAGTTATTTCTGGGATTCAAGCTGAAAAATCTTTTCTCCGGACACTCCGGTTTCCTCCCACATCCCAAAAACATGCATTAATTGGTGACTCTAAATTGCCCGTAGGTGTGACTGTGAGTGCGAATGGTTGGTTGTTCCTCTGTGCCCTGCGATTGGCTGGCAACCAGTTCAGGGTGTACCCCGCCTCCTGCCCGATGACAGCTGGGATAGGCTCCAGCACGCCCGCGACCCTTGTGAGGAGAAGCGCCTCAGAAAATGGATGGATGGATGGAAGCTGAAAAATCTTCGAGATAAAAGGTTTTCTGAGAAAATATGTTCAAGGGGCCTTGGACTTAAATCACTCTCGAGGAAAAAAAAAAAGGAAAAAAAAGTACAAACCGTCAAGCTCTTGGCTTTGGCTTCCTGCTTAAATGTCTAATTGTATAAAATGTATGTGGTGTTAAAAAGCTCAGGGTCATTTCCCTTTGCCACTTGAAATTGAATAACTACAAATGATTGTACAGTATGCAAGGAATGGATAAATGGAGACTATCTTGCCACCGTTAATGAATAGGGAACACTTATTCCTGTCGCCGAGGGGAAAAAAAACTGGCGGCACTTGACCAGCCTCCAGTAAAACGTAGGAACAAATGTGCGGCAGGACATTACTTCGAATTTGCATATCTGCTCGCTCAGCTTCTTCGTGTGAAATGAAGATGTTAAAGAGAAAAGAATAGAGAATTAAACAGAGTGCCGGGTAGAGCTTCGTTTTACTGGCTGTGAGCAAGCCTCGCGTGCGCACTCTTTATCATATATCTTCAACTTTACACTGATGGCTGCACATATGTTCTCCAGTCTCATTATGAAATGATGAAAACCCACCAGCCGCTCCGGTCTGAGGCAAAATAAATTATGTAATAATTCACCTCGCAAACGCTGTGTTTCTGTCACACTCACAAGTTCCTTCCTTTTCTAATTAATGCGGCCTGCTCTTTGCTATGTAATTACTGTGACTGTGGAGCATGCCTTTAGCACATTCACTTATTATCTTTCTGTTGTTTGCTGCTCAACAATCCAGCTCCTGGCGCCTTCACCGCCCTGCTGTTCCTTCCTGTCGCTCTTCTTCCCTTTTTTCCCCTCACTTCATCACTTCTCTGACCTATTTACCCCCCATGCGCTCCCGACGCTGCAGAAGTGCATGCTTAATATCTTTACCAACAATCTCAGTTACACTTCGTGATTGTATCTGTGATGTCTGCTTTTGATTTCAAGCTACCTGGCTCTCTTTGTATCCTACATCTTTCCACCCGTTCTTCATTTACCTACTTTTTCAGTGCGCTTATCCATCAAGCTGTTATTGCCGATCCCCCCCCCGTCTCACCGCCTGCCCCCCTGTGGGGACCATGTGGCAGGGTGAGGCGGGTGGAGAGGCAGGTTAACTGGCTGAAATCTGCTCGAGAAGCTGGAGATTTATTTGGCTCTGTGTGTGTGTGTGTGTGTGTGTGTGTGTGTGTGTGTGTGTGTGTGATTAAGACTTGGCACAAGTGCACAATCATCTTTCTGAACTCATACCCTGTGTTCCACTCATCTTCCCCTGTCATGTCCTCATCAACCCCCTCTTACTTGTCTTGTTCTAGGTCATGAACAAGAAGCTCTTGAGGTGTTCTCAGTTGTTACTTTCAAACTTCTGCCTAGTTTTTGTCTGGCTTGTTTCTGTCTAGGGAACTTAATAATTGCATAACAATTCCTATGGTGTTGTTATTTGTGTTTTTCCAACAATTGGTTCTTTAACCCAGAAGGAATTATACTTCAGCAGTCTTTTAAAATTAAAGTCTATTTACAGAATGAATTTAAACACCAACACCATTAAAATAAATAAAAAATAAATGTAAAACAAAAAACCCCAAAAAAGTATACAAAAATGAAGAAAAAAAATTACATGTGAGAAAAGGAAGATGTGTACTTAAGTGCCTGGTTTAAATAAAAATATAAAATCACTCTCTCGACCAGCATCGCTTGAGGGTCTGAGCCAAACGTCTTCACGTTACAATAAACACACAATCCAACTTTGTTGGGAAATCTGATCATGTAAACATGCTTCAGGGTTAAGATGTGAATACAGTCAGTCAGCAAAGTTTTGCGATGCAGAGGTGTTGACACACTTGAATACTTTTGACCTCCTATAATAACAACCCATTTGGCAGTTAACTAGTTTGGCCAAAAGTAATTGTTACCCCTGACACATTGATATGCCTCAACTGCAGTGCTTTAAATAATACATTTTTACCCCATATACATAAGTTCTTAAATGCCTAAAGCCATCATTTAAAAAATATATATATATCTTTGTCCTTTTATCAGCAAGACAATTTGTGTTGAAAATGCCCAGGATGACTCTTTTCAAGCTATTCTAATTGGTATTTGACACTTTCCAGTTTTGACAGACAGAGTTCTCATTAGTATTCAATTTGTGAATAAGCTTTTTTCTGATTGGATCACTGTTCTTCTCATATTACAAATGGCTAATGGCTCCGCTTTATTGGCCGTTGGCTTGGGACCATCTTGATGCCTCCAAGCATTCATGATGACGTCGCATGACACCCTGAATGGCGATCAGTGTATAGGCTGCACTTACAGTATATTGTACTTTATCACTTTTGTTAAACCATAAACATAGAGCGAGAGAGAGAATGACAATCAAGAAGGAGCGGATTATTGCTACAGAGAACATGGGGGGAAATAAAAGGAGAGGGGCATATTTTGAGGTTAGGCTAATATTCACTTGCCCGAACACAGCACAATTCTGGTTCCGAAATGCTTCTGAATTGTTCCCAAAATAAATGGATGCCATTTATTCGTCAACTCCTTTGAAGTTGGCAGGTGACGCAAAGCTTTGCCCAAGACTTGCCATTTTTCCTGAGATGAGTGATCATGAGCCAAACACGAAGTGGGCAAATAGTTGAAAAATGTGTAACTTTCTAGGTCAAAACTGTACGGAAATTGCATCTGGTCGGTTTACTAGCCTTATGCAGTGTATTGTCTTTTGCATTCAGTCAACAAACCGCATAGTTGTCAAACTTAAACCAGCTGACAGACTCATTTTGACCCATGTTATGCATACAATAATGTGGAAAAAAAATATTTTGATTGATGAAAATCCCTTAAATTCCCTCCCCAATTCAAAATATTCATGGGGTCCTCACTTACCACCACCACAATTTTTACCATTTCCTTATATACCAGATTCCATTGGCTCTGTGCCCACTCTGCCCATCTGGTCCTCCTGCTTCCATCCTTCCCCATCCAGCTCTTCCCTAGCAGCGTCCCCCACTTCTGTTAGTCATCACTTCCACTTGCCTTCACTTTAAATTATTCACGTCTCCTCTGGGGGAAAAAAAAAAAAATGTAATGTGCTCTATTGGGAAGGGCATCTGATATATTTATTTGTCAAGCCTACCAAGCAACATGTGGCAAGACGGCACGCAAAAAGACTTTCAGCCCAACAAACTTTCCCTCACTCTCATGTAAATTCAGACCCATTGTCACATGAAATATCTTGGTTGTTGAATATGTGAGCTGGGCGGTGGCCGAGTAGTCACCGTTCATTCGTCCCCTGTCTTTATTTACATAGACTCAGTTGAGGAAAGACTGGAAGCAAGAGACAAACGGGTCATTATGAGTGTGGATGAGATTGAGGAGACAACACTGCAGTACCGAAACGAACTGTCAGGGAATTCTTGTGGTTGTACTGTTTGTTAGTTGCTTTGCAAGAGAGCTGAATGCATAAAATATGAGTTGTAAAAGCGCAGGACAAATTCAAAATGCATGCACAATGGTGGTGTGGAATGAGGAGAAGGAAGGTGACTTAAAAGTGAAAACAAGGTGAACAATGCATGAGTGGAACAAACAAAAAAAGTAAAATGAGTAAGTTTTGGATGAAAGGGAAATTAGAAGCTTCAGGGCTCGTGAAACAAAGTTTAAAGAATGGTTGATATGAATAAGAGAAGTTCCAAGGCCGCATTGAATTGCAGAACAAAGAGCCATAGGAACCAAACTAGGAGGAGGGGAGAGATAAGAGAACCTGTCACAACCATTGAGACGGAGGGTTAAACATGCAAATGAGAGCACATTACCACCACCTGCCTGTCCCACTTTGAATCCACCACGCCAGATTCATGTATTAAATACGACAGACATGAATGCATTCAAGAACAGTTTGGCTCTCCAGCTTTAATCACTTTTCACCCTCGCATTATACGACATCATTTCTTTCAGCCTCCCTCTCCACATCTGAGCTATATAAAACATTCAAGCAGCAAGGGAAATATAGATTTACAAAAGAATGTCTGCTGTCGTGTTAGTACAGTTTTGAACGTAAAATTACTTGTATGATGGTTAGTCTTTTCTTACAATAAAAAACAACAACAAACGAAATAGTGCATTCAGAAGATGGATTTTGTCTGTCATTAACCTTAGTTTATTGTTTGTATTGTTTAGTTTGTTCAGTAAATAACAGTGAAACCTTCTTAAGTCAAATATATGAGTGGAAAGAAGTTCAATGCAGAAAGTAGTAGTTCTTGCTACTTCAGAACTTTAATTTTATTCAAAATCTCTTTTGCGTGCTTTACTTGAGAAATCCACTGTATTATATTTTCACCTCAGTTCCACTTCACTGTTAATAGAGGAGTTGCAGAATTCAACTTCCTGAAAACAAAGGAAAAAAATGCATGGCCACAAAACTGAAAGTAGACTTAGTTTTTCTTAACTCATTAAAAGTTGGTATTGTCACTGAACAGGCACCTTTATGGGAAGTCCCTTTGTCCAAAATATGGAATATACAGTATTGTCACATGAACGTTTTTTTTTTTTTTTTTTTTCAATCAAACACTCAAATGCTTTCACCTGTTTTGTCGAACGCGCGTGTTCCTTGCACATATACCAGATTTGCTTTGTCCTGAAGCGACACAGTGGAAGGGACACTGGTGCCCCAAGTCAAATAAATATTTCTATGAAAGTACACTGGCAATTATTTTAGTTAAGCATTACTAATACACACACATGGTTGCTTCATTACCTCCCTCCATCTGCAAACTCTGGACCGGTTAAAAAAATTATCTATTTTAGGTGAGAGGCTAGTGTGTAGCAATTGCCCCGCTGTCCCACAATCACTTCTTTCCACCCCTCATTCAACCTCCACTAATAACTTTCCATCTGTTCAAAATTGATGTGGGATATGTGCATAGAGCTAACTGCCCCCACTTAACCTTGGAGAAATGTACTTATTCTAGTAGAACAGTAGAGAAAATGAAAAGATGGTGACCAGCCATTGATCTACAAACACAATTAGTAGAAAATACGCCTCGACAGGAAAATTGGCACAATTAGTTTTCAAATTTCAATTCTCGACTTAAATGAAATTGTAAATCTATCAGAAATGCCAAGCGAATTTATTTTCAGCATTAAAAAAAAAAGAAAAAAGCCTCAACATGATATTGGAAGTAATGCACTGTGGACTGTTGAGATTCACATTGTTTTGGCTCCATTTCTGGGCAACATTTTATTTGTATTATGAATGTAGATGCTGCCATTACATGCATTTTGATTTGGTTAGGTTGCCGTACAATAGAAAACTAAATTTATACACGAGGTTAGATTTTCATCACAGTTTGTTAGTTCTTTCATTTGTTAGTTACCAGATGAAGCAAAATTCCTTAAAGCTTTGTGGACTGGTGACACATGAGCCAGGAAGGAATTGAATTTTCTATTTTCTCATATTTGTCAGTCTTGTGTGAAGAGAATATTCATCCCCAGAATAAAATGGCCGACCACCCATTTGTATCATATTGTCATTCTCCATGAACCAGGTGGTAGCCTGATAACTGATACAGTTATGAAGGGGGGAAAAAATGTACAAAATTCCTATTCTAACGTGATTTTTGGTTCTTGTGCATCCGTATCCTGCTCATGACCTTGACCTGTTTGCATCCTTCTTATCCTACAGAAAAGGAGTGAAACATAATCCCTAATGAACAACAACTATAGTTTGATTGTGGGTTTAATACCTTGATGAGTGCTAAACAGCAATGTTTATCCAAACTGGATTACAGTAAACCTGTGGTCATGGCAAACTCACAAGAGAATAAATTCACCCTCTGCTCATTTGATGGAAATTGGAAACTCTGTTTCAATCGTGTATTTACCTTTGTGATTTGGAGTGGCTGCATGTATGATGTAGCGTGAGTGTGTGTGCCTTTGTGTGTGCCGGCTGTTGTCTCTGTACTCACAGCTTGGCTAAGGGGGCCTGTCGTGAGAACAGCGTGCTTGTCCCCCTTGGCTGCAGCGTGCAAGCCTCTGTGCCAGCTTGGCTTGCCACCCTTGCCTCCCTCATTTTGTTATCATTTGTTGCACCCTCCCTCAAACACATTGATCCACACCACATCCCCAAGGAGACTGGATGGCGTTTCTAAGGACACCTGCATCCTCGTTCACTCATGCACATAATTGTACACATATGCATGCAAACACAATTTCTTAGAACGGTACATTTGCATTCATGTATTCCACACATGCATGTTGATATGCACGGATCCAAATCAAACCACACACTGTACAATATTCGGGATAAAACCATGGCTCATGTGCATTACGTAGCCATTACCCACCCATCTGTTTCTGTTGCCCCAGCTCAGACATACACATGCTTTGTTGTGATGTACGATTATGCAGAGTTCTGCAAATATCTAGTAGCCCTCACACTGATGAAACAACCCAGAATCCCAAAGAAAAAATGGACAGATTTATTAGCACCTTAAGCACTCACACATCACTGAGTAAAACACATTAAAACCAAACACGCATTTTGGATTAGACAATTTCTGTACACATTACTAAAATAGTTTTTGCCTTTTTTTTTTTTTTTTTTTGCACATTTTGCTGTGTCACTTGGTGTTTTTTCTGTCTGCAGTGTTTTTACATCCTTTTACGTTTCCTGTTTCTTGCACACTAATACATGCGCATTCACAGAGTGGGCACAGTAGGGAGTGATTGGCATCCTGAGGTGTGTGTTATGGGTGACATTTCCACTGTGATGCTGTGTGCGTGCGTGCGTGCGTGCGTGTGTGTGAGCGACAGTGCGACTGATGAGTGAGTGTAGCATACCAATAATAATAGTATAGCTCAGCAATGCAACAGTTGAAGTTGATTCGACAAAAGTTTAGTTGGACATTATAAAAAAGAGCTTATAATGATTTTACGTTCCGACCGGACTTTTTTTTCTTTTTTTTTTTCTTTTTTTTTTTTATAAACATTTAACGCAATCTCCACACACAACCCCTCGGAAAAATAAAAAAAATACTAGGATTATTAGCAGTATTTAAATTGTTCCTTTTCCAAAAAACTGCAAAATATGCAACTTTTCTCATAAAATAAAAATGCATTACTTTTCATACTAAATTGAACTCAAATGCGATTACAACAAATACATTTTTCACGTTTTGAATCATGTGATCCTTCTCCCTTGAAGACACTTTGAATGATGTGAAAGGACAATAGTATATCTGTAACCACTGATCTGGCAGCCTTTCATTTGTCCATTCATCTCATTCTCTTATTATTTTACTCTCTGCTCCTTTGTTCAGCTTCTTAAAACAAAGTAAAGCTACTGTTGAAATTGTCATTTTACCTCACAGTCATCCACAATGCTGGACACACCATGAGCGAGCCTTTGCAGTACTACTGTGTGTATTTGCACAGTTTGAACAATCAGACTTGGGGGTGGGGGCATGGGGGATAAAGCACACATGTGCTAGTTTGTGTATATTTTGGCTTGGCAACAGCTTGTGCAAATGTACCACTAGTTTTGTACAAGAAATTACCGGATGAGTGACTTAGGCCCAACATGAATGTGCAAACACAATATGCAAAAACATAAAGGACTCACCCCACTGGTTTTGTTGTTGTTTATGACTGGTGGCTCGTATCAATTTGCTTTTATGTCCTTAATATTTAATGTGTCTAATGTATAATGATGAAACTCATACAAGTGATGCTCATTTAATTGCTGATGTAATAGATTTTGTTTGTTGTGTGTGTTTTTGCACTGACAAGCCACATGACATCCACACACGATCAATCGTGTTTGTTTGGTGCCGACTCTGATGGATGGCGTATTTATGAAGCCCCTGTCCATGATTAAGGAGTGCAAGTATCATCCAGTTAGACAAAGGGAAGGATTGGTGGATTAAATAGAGGACAGACAAAAGAACAGTGTATGGAGGGAATGATGGATGACTCTCGGGAAGGATGACATGCAGGGATTTAGGGAAGGAAGGGATGAGAAAAACGGGGCTGCCTGCTTGGAGCGGAAGGTCAGAGTCAGCAGGAAGCGTTGGGCTCCAGCAAGCCACTTAAATGCACACAATCACACACACATTCTTTTTCAATGATTCACAAACATTGAATAAAAAATGCACGAGTCAGCTCGCTATACGGGTTTCTTACTGACCAGTGAAGTCACACAACTCAGTCTTTCCCAGCCCAGTGCTTACACATTCACATGCGGGCAGGGTTTTTTATTGGTCTTCCCCCTACGCTGTGTCATTATTCTCATTTAGCACTTGCATAAATCTCGCACGCGTTTATGTGGCAGCAATAATAAACCAGACAGCGGTAGATAGGCAGGGAACTACCGAATGGAAAGATGGATGGACAGGAGGATGGCAGAATACTGCAAGTACTGAGAGATAGAAAGGGACATGTTTAATAGTCTGTAGATAAGATAAGATCTTTTCCATGACAATACAGAATGGAAGCAGACTGATGCTTTAGATAAGCCACTAGTCATTGGCTGAGTTTGCAGTGCCAAAGATCTGTCTTGTTTTCTTGGTTACTAACAGTAAGACCCGAAAACATGGTAGATATACAGTACATGGATATAGTGTACGTATACCTGTCCTGTTTGGCTGCTTGGTCAGGACAGTTTTTCCGTGCAACAGAGGAGTATTATATACTCCCTTTGCGGTTACTTATCTTGTGATGGATATTTATTGGAAAATGGAATCAGACAGAATGAGAGAAATGAGAGCACAGAGAAAAAAAAGTAACGAAAGAACACTAGCTTTATAAAACAGTGTATGACTACAACAACGTTACACGGGAGTCGGGCTCTATCTTACGCAGTAGTACTACTCCCTTTGAGGAAGGAATGCAATGAGTAGAAAATAGGAACCGACAAGAAGGGACAGAATAGGACAGGGATAGTGACCCTGACAAGGCAACTGCAGTGTGGTAGGAGTGGCCATGTCGTAGCTAAACACCTGTAGAAACTACTACTGTAGGCAAAAATCTGATTGTAAGAAAACAAACAGGTTTTACTTTAACTTTGCTGGTTTGAAGCGATATCACGGGATGTTTCTTGTATAACTTGGAACTTGTATATCATGGCTGTTGCTTTGAATAAGGGGAGCATGAGTAGCGGTTGTGTTAACAATATAGATTGTTTATTATTGTTCCATTTGTTTGTCAGACCAGGACAGTCAAACTTTGCTTAGGTTGCTCTATGTAAAATATTGATTCAAAGGAAGTGGCTGGCTCTTAGGGTGTGATTCCAAACAGATATCGTAGCTGTCTTTCAGTCTGCCAACCTGCCTGGCTATCACGACAGTGATGTCCTCTATCCGAATAGGACAAATTGACTTGGCCCCCGGGGCTGCCTGAGGGGACATTGCTGACTCCTCCTATACAGTCTTCACTGGCGGTCTACAGAAACAACTCTGCTAGCACATCTCACTTAAGCAACAGGGGTTATAGCACACACCGTTGTGCCATTTATCTAAGTAAATGGCAAAACTAGAGAATTTTAATGATCAATTACAGTGCATTTGGTTTCCCATGAAATTTGATGTGCCATCAGGAAATGATGTCATTTAATCCTTGGGGATAGGTGATTACATCAAAGCATTTTGATGGTCATATTTGCATGTGTGTCTTGAGAGAGTCATGTTAGTGACAGAAGCACTCTAGCGATGCGTCCATCTGTGCGGTTTGCACAACAGTTCCCTTGAGGGTCTTACATACTCACTGTTGGCACATAAGAAACCTTCACCTATAAACACTGGCATCAATAACTACTGTCTCTCTCTAAGTTTCTTTCTTTCTCTCTCGCTCGCCACTGACTGACCGTTGTTTATATGGCTGTAAAATTCAATTAGGCTGTAGGCAAGCAGGCCGGCCTGCATTACTGCCTGCCAGGGTGACATTTCATTTGCAATGAATCATGGGCCGGAGGAGGGCTGGGCAGGCGAGCAAAACAACACTTCTCCTGCGATCTTTCCACTTTTTCTCCTCCTTTTTTTCCATTCTTCCTGCGCTTTACTCCCACATCGTGTTACTGTGGTTCATTTCCCCTGCTGAGCTGTGACGAAAACTCTCATAGATTGCGCCTCTTATACAGTGGTTTTAAAAAGTCTGAACACCCTTTTTAACAAGTCTGAACACCCTTTTTCAAATTCAAGGTTTTTATTCTACTCATTTCAAAATGATGCACTATCAATGTGACCTATAACCTATACAAGTCAATTAATAACCATAAAAAAACTCATTGTGAGGGAGAGAGTTATTTTAAAAAAAAAATAATAATAATAAAATAACGTGTTTGTACAAGTGTGCACAACCTTTATTACTGGGTATGTGGCTCTGTTTAGAGTTAACCAATCACATTCAAATTCATGTTCTTTTTGAAGCCACCCTGACAAGTTTTCTTCTTGTCTCCTTATCAATTTTAGAGGGAGGTCCAGTTCTTGGTAATATTGGCCATATTTTCTCCACTTGATGGTGACTCTCTTCCATGGTATATTAAATATCTTGCAAATTCTTTTGTACCCTTCTCCTGACTGATGCCTTTGAACAATGAAATCCCTCTGATGTTGTGAAAGCTCTCTGCTGACCATGACCTGAGCTGTAAGATGTGACTACAAAAATGTCAGGAAAAGCCTACGTGAACAGCTTCATTTGGCGTTAATCAGAGGCATTTTAAATGATGGCAGGTGTGTGCTGACTCCCATTTAACGTAAGTTTGAACGTGAGTTGTTAATTCTGAACGGAGCCATATCCCCATTTTAGAAGACGATTTGCTCACTTGTGCAACCATATTATCTTAGTTTTTTTTTTTTTTTTTTTTTTTTTTCCCCCAATAGATTTGTAGAGGTTATAGGTTAAACCTTTTTACATCACAAAAACCTGGCATTTGAACACTTTTATATCTACTCAATTGCATGTTGTATGCATTCTAGCACGCTGCTTTGAATCTTTTCGTGTCCTTGTCTTACTATCATTTTAATCAGGAGTCTTGTATTGTCTCACTCGCTCCAGTAGGCTAACTCAGTTTGGTTTTTCGTATCAACCAAGGTCACGACCTCCATCTCTTGCTTTACATTTTCTGTCTTCCTGACAAGCACCAAGTGTGGTAGTGGCTCAGTTTGTGGGGCAATAGGTTCTAACGTTTAAATCCTGATGTCTAAAAATACAGAAATGAAGAAATATTAGTGTGCTTATTGAACAATGTCAAGGGGCTCTTAAGGAAAGGACCCAGAAACCTCTCAATCTCTTGCCTGTGTGTAAGGATTTGTATTTTGTAATGCATGCAAAAAGTGGAGTGGCGAGGTCAAAATGCAAAAAAATAAGTTTATTGACAATTGACTGATAATCAATGAGAGTATTTTTTTTTAGATGCGTGTCCATAATAAAGCATGTACACTCCCCTCCAAAAGTATGGGAACAGTGAAGCCAATTTTGTTATTTTTGCTGTAGACCTAAACCAATTTGTTTTAACATTAAACAGTATATATATATTAATGTTCACATACTTTTAATGCCGCTACCATAACGATATGTAGCTTGCTCGTGCTAGCACTAACATTTGCACCTAAACAGGCCGGCGTTCTGTCGATGCATGCTCTAAAGCTTCGGGAAAATTGCTTTGTGCACGTGAATCAATGTTGACAACAGCGAGCAAAGGAGACGATGCGCCCGTCGCGATACGCAATCCTATTGGTTGACGTCAAGGCACTATGTCGGAGGGTTGTCGTTCATTTGTCACACTACACAGAAAATATCCTAATGATCAAACATGCTAGACTTAATTTTGGTGTTGTAGGGCCAAATTGTTGGTTGTGGATTATGTCACACTACAAGAAGTATTGTCCTTCCCAATAAAATATATTGGGCCCGATCTGGGAAATTGCCGGCGATAGCAAATCGGACCAATAATGGGGCTAAAATCCTCAATTCTGATCCAGGCATAATACCACCACTGCCACTAGCCACTATGGTAGCTTGTGTTTGAATAGGGAAAATGTTCTGTCACACTCCCCAACATCACCACCCTCTACCCCGTTGACTGTTTCTAGAAGACCTCCTGGACCAAACAACAACGCGACACCAGAATATGCAAACCACTCATTTGGAAGAAGAATAGGAAGATAAAGTTGGAATTTGTTAGAAACTATCGAGACAAACCTCATAAATTCCGTGAGATTTTTGGACTGATGAGACAAAGATGAAGCTCTAACAACTCCAATAATTTTGGAGAAAGTGCATGGTGTGTTCACAGGGAGTATACAATCAGGCATTAGACATGTAGAAATGTTTTGAACATAAAAAAGAGAAATTGTTGTACCCCAGCTGCAAAAACCAGTCAGAATAGTTAGGATTCAGTGAGATTCCCCATTTCACCAAATTAAAATACATTAAGAGAGCAGAGAGAGGAAAAAAGTGGCTCCTCAACCCAAATACAGTTACTGTAGGTCCTATGTAGTTGTTTATTCTTTTTAACTTCTCATACATTACATCGAATCCAGTGATATATTTTCTCCTGTGTGTAACATCATCAGATGGTGAACAGATGACAAATTGCCTCCATGTGACACAAACCAATTAGAACCAATGGGAAATCTTTGAGTGTGCAGTAAAACTAATGCACAACGAACATCTCTGATAGGACAGTATATAAAAGTCTGTGCATAAACTGAGTATTTCACTGTAAATAATCTAAAGCAAAAGCTTCAGCTGTTACGAGCTTCAATTGTTATTTTTAGAAGTACAGTCATTTGCTTTGCATTTTTAAATTTAGTTCACGACTCACTTTACACTCTTAGCCAAGGAAACCCAACATATATGTTATCAATAATGCAACAGAATGGAAGAGCTCTAATATAATCTTTCTCTTATCCCTCAACTACTTACTTGAGTAGATTGAGATTGATTTAGATGAATTGGTTTGCATGGAACAAGAATAAAAGAACACCTTGCATTCATTATTAGTTTGTATGTTTGCATCTCCATGTCTTTTGTGTCATTTTGTCGGCATCTGATGAGATCGTTACTGATTTACGGCATGCTCTTTTCTATTCTTTTATCTAACATACAGAGCATTTTATTTCAATAGTGATGAAGCCATGATAATTATGGAGTCATTTGTGCAAGATAATTGGACGTTTATTACCATGTTTTATGGGAAATTGTACAGAATATAGCGAATATCAAGCTGTATTCAGATAGAGCACTTTCAGCAACGAGTGCTTTATGAATATGCGACTTTTAATCAGGTGTGTTTGATTTAGAGAAATACAGTTTAGACAAGGGTTCTTTTGTGTTTGTGAATTTTTGTCCATTTCCCTAAAAGAGACTTAATCAAGGTCACTGATGTAGGATGAAAGACAATCTTGCTTCTTGTCTATCACTGGCATTCAATGTTTGAGGAGTTTGAGATTAAAACCTAATATGGTCCATTTAGGTTGATTTCCAAATAGGTATATTATAATACTTCACAGTGCAAACAGAGCCCTGAGCTTGTTTACCCACACAATCCAATCTTGTGATAATGGGAGACAAAAGTGACACCCAAACCCAGGCACTGCATATTAAACAGAGCAGACTTCATGTGAACAACTGTTTTTGTTGAAAGTCACAGAAAGTTCTTTGCAAAGTAGCTGGAAGAGAGGAAGTGTAGAAAAAAAGCGAGCAGATAAAATGGTTTTTTTTTTTTCAAAATTCTGTGCGTCTGCAGATGAACACAAATAAAATAAGAGTTGCTATTTTTTGTTCTTAATGGTACCCAATTTTCCACAGCCTAGAACTGCTTCGTTGACAGGAGGGTCAGGAGGTTTCTTGATTGAATGGTTGTGTACGGTAGACATTTTTTATTATTAGAGAATCAGAGAATCATCTTTATTTGCCAAGTATGTCCAAAACACACAAGGAATTTGTCTCCGGTAGTTGGAGCCGCTCTAGTATAACAGACAGTCAATTTACAGAACACTTTGGAGACAGAAAGACATTGACAAAAAACAATTGTGCAAAAAGATGCAGAGTCCTCTAGCACTTAGAGCAGTTCGAATGACTAATATCGCAATAGTCCGGTGCAATGACCATTGTGCATTAGCGTTGTTGTTATGGTCTCACCAAGTGTATAACATGTAATGACACAGAATTGGCTACTAGCTGATGAGTGGTAGTCCATATTGTATTACCAGCCAAGGTGTTCTAGGGAGGGATGGCCACCATCTCAGTTTTCCGAGAAGACCAGCACAGGAAACCAACACACTCTGCTCCGTGTTATGTAATTCAGTAGGAAGAACACCTTGTCCTTTAGGTCCTTTTATATGCATGTTTTCACATGCTCTAACTCTCTGTGTGTGTGTGTGTGTGTGTGTGTGTGTGTGTTGGATTGTTCTCTGAAGTCTGGCATCTTTAACATTTTCATTTTACATTCTTGCTGATATGCTGCTTGAAGATAATAGCTTCTATAAGATTGCAGTTCAATCACGACGCACACAAACGTATGCATCACACTGGTCGTCGCCATTTTTTTTATTCTCTGTATGAATGCCCCACAAATGTACACAAACATACATGCTCTTGCACTAAATGACGACAGTAAATCCAGTTTGGGGATGAGCCCCATAGGGAATGTGATCTTTATTTAAATCCATTTGTCTGCACTCATACCTAATCTCCTCCAGCAGAAAGGCGGAAATTCTCCGCTGTACCCTGCTCACTGATGTGATTTACTCCAGGTGGGGGTGCAAAAACTGGATGGAGGGATGAAGGGGTGGTGCTAAAAGTGAATGATGGGAGATGGATAGGATGCTGGGAAACCTTATCCATCTTTGCAAAGGTGGTGGACATAAAAAGCTGCAAATGAATGACCATGGGGGTTGCACAAATCCCCTGGGTAAGAATACTTCATGGCTGTGCATTTCTGGTCCTGTTTAAGTGTGGGTTCAAAATACTGTGGACTTCCATCTGGTACGCGGCAGTGCTAGTGATTAAGCACTACGTTGGAGCACTAATGGAAGCAGTTTTACTTATATCCGATGAGAAAATGAACATATATGTTCTAAAGTCTCATTAAAACACTGAATTTGTTGAATTTAAATCTCCTATCATCTGTGACACAAAAGGTGCCTTTGCATCTGCAGTTCATGCACATGACTATTCAATTTAGATGCACTATTGACATCAATAATCTCGTGTGGCAACTAACAATTATTTTGATAATTTGTTGAGGATTTTTCAAATAATCAGTGAATGAGATTAGAAAAAATGCCATGCCTTTATTAAAAAAGGGACATAATTTCAAATCGACAGTGCAGAAAATGTACAAACATGAATTGATTATGATTCACTATTTGAATAATAAAAATGCCCGATTATGATGCAGTGCCACTCTAAACCACTGCAAACTACAAGCACAATATTTTTTGGTAAGTAATATCCTGAGCATTATCTTCGTTCTAATCATTTCATTTGATCACGTCTGGTTACCTAATTGTGTGTCAAAGTTTATCAAGCTGACAGATTGGCAATTAAGGCATTAGTTCTAAAAGATAAGACGACAATTATTTTTAGATGTTTTTATAGATTTAAACATTGAAGTTGGTGATGCATGTGTCACTTAAAACAACATTTCTACATCAGTGGGTCATGGCATGAAATATATCCTATCACTCTAGAAGGAATATTTTTTGAAAGTGGCACTGAAGTGACAACAGGAAGCAGAGCTAGAAGTGACGGAAATGAAGATGTTGAGGTTCTCTCGAGGAGTGAGCTGGTTGGATAAAATTAGAAATGAGCTCATCAGAGGGACGGACGGCCAAGGTTAGATGTTTTGGAGACAAAGTTAGAGAGAGCAGACTTCGATGGTTTGGACATGTCCAGTGGAGAGAGAGTGAGTATATTGGTAGAAGGATGATAAGGATGGAGCTGCCAGGCAAGAGAGCTAGAGGAAGACCAAAGAGAAGGTTGAAGGATGTCGTGAGGGAAGACATGAAGGCAGTTGGTGTTAGAGAGGAGGATTCAGGAGATAGGCTTACACGGAAAAGGATGACACGCTGTGGTGACCCCTAATGGGACAACCCGAAAGGAAAAGAAGACGACTCTCCAAGGAATATTTGGTGCAAATGCGTACTGGAGATTTCGGAATCTGTTACTTGACATTTAGAAAATTCAAACACCTCACATTACTTACTCGCCAGTCCAGGTCATTTCATTATGCAACTTTAAAAAGTAAAAACATCAAGCCTTTAAGTACCTCTCAGGCAACCATAGGAGACTATTAGTACCAGTACTACATTAGTCTTGCATCATTCAGTTGCACCAAAGGTCATAGCTGTGGTTGGATGTGGTCAAGGTCACACAATGCGCAAAGCATCTCTCAATGATGTGAAGGAGGTAATTGAAATCGGCTGCGTCCCACACAGACACAAAGAGTGCCTTTGTACTGTATGTCAGGGTCAGCGTGACAACGCATTACTATGGCTGCGATGAGAACGACTTGTTACGCCATTCCGCTGACAAGTAACTGCACTTACATGAAGCCTAACTCATTCTGATGTGTGCATCGGGCATTCGAAGATGTTTATATGGGCATTTATTGTCTCCTGCGTGGCAATATAACAGTCTATGACAAATGACAAAGGTGTCAATAATGCTTTGATGCACATTCTTATAAGGTGCACTGAGGTCTTGCGTGATCTATTAAAATCTCACGAGACTTCATGCATGCCACTCAGTTAAAGATCTTTTAGATGTTTCCAAATAGTACGAGCTGTCAAATGAAAACCATAAATTTCGACATCTCCAAGTTTCTTTCTAAATGTAAATAAAACACTAAAGTATTTTTAGATAAAAACAAAATGCACAAAGTCCATGTTTTTTTGGGACACAAGATATAATTCATACAAGTTACTAGGAAAAACTTAAATCCCATAAAATGTGAAGTAAACTGCTTTCTGCAATTGTTTTCTTTATCCCAACCACATTATTGCAGTTTTTCTGTTTCACTGATCAACACTCTGTTAATGGGTTTATATACAAGAAAAGTCAAAATACAGATTAAAAAAAATAAATGTGCCTGTTTAATACAATCGTGACCAATCAGAAAGGTCGAATTTTTAAAATTTTATATTTTTGTGATTTTTCCCCAGAATATCTTGTATGTATTTGCAGCTTTATTGGATAAGTCAGTGATTTTCACCTCAATCATATTCCTTTATGCGGGGTGCTCTGCAGCTCAAATTAAAGTCGGATCAGTGCCCAGGGTGTCAGTGTGTTTTTCATTCTGGATTTCTCAGATATTCCGCATCGCCAGGCAGCGTTAGAAAGATGATTTCTATTGCTCCTACCCACCCTTAAAGTGTTGGCCCCTAAAAGTCCCTTCTCACCCTTTTTCTCCCCTCTCTTTCCTTTGCTTGCTCATCTTTGGTGCAACTTTCTCACTTAGCTACTCTTCTTCACTTTTCACCACTTCTTTCTCAAAGACAAAAGAGAAGTTTTCCTCTCCTGTCAGAGGGATTGGATCGATCCATCCTCAACCCTCCTGCCAGTGTCTCAGACTGCTGGGCCAAACCATTAAACTCTGCATGGGGGAGGGGGAATTACATCCTACTTCTCGCGGAAATCTCCTTGACATGACTTCTCCTGCTTCCCCATTGTTCCCTCAAGCTCTGATACCTTCTGAATCTCCGTTGTGTAAGCTTGATCCTTTTCTTTGATCGATACCTTTGCTAGCTCGCCACTTTTCTCTCAGCTTGTCGCAGCATCGCTTTGTGTGCCCTTGTGTCCTTCGCTTGTGGCATGTGTTTGGAAAGTGTCCATTCTGAAAACCTACAGGAAAAGAATGCCAATTATGATACTTTTGGCTCCAAGCTGCTCAGTCTGTTTGAACATACTGTACATGCATCTTTGGTAAGTGACTCGAATGTAAACAGCAACTACCCTTCAACACCTAAAGTTTGTGTGTGTGTTTGATGCTGCACCCAGGAAAAGCCCACCCCCTGATAGGGTCAGTCAATACACAGTGTGAGAAAGGCAATAACCCCAGTGGCAAACCTCTTACCTCAAATCTCTACCCTCCCTCTCTTTATCTCTCTATCTCTGTTTTCCACCCTCTTTGTCTGTCTCTCTCTCTCTCTTGCATTCCCCCTAATGTGTGCCTATGACCCTGGCAAAACCCCCCACCCACACCCCACTCCGCCCACCCTCCCCATAACTACCCATGTAATAACCCTGGTAAAGTCTACCAAACCAAACAAACACTGAGGGGAAAACGAGAGCAAATCAGGAGCCACTCTCACAGTGGCTTCCTGGTGCATCAGAGGGGTAACAGTAGCGCCAGGATTTAGACACTTGTCCCTTTATGACAGATGTCACCCAATCAGGACATTACCTGCTTGCATGCATTTATGTGCATCGCTGCATTTACACAGCTGTTGCGGTTCAGCATAGTGGGATAATTGGATGAATGGGGAGATCAGCGACAAGTGATATATTCTTTAAAGGCGACATGCATATTGGTCACCAATTAAAACATTCCCATGTTTCTTAAAGGCTTTTCACCTATGGTACCATCTCGGAAGACTGCAAAATTCATAGGTCAACTTCAACCCCTGCATCCCTCATCTGTACCTTACACACAAGATAGCTAACAGATAAAAATCTGGAAAAAAAGCTGGTTTAGATGGCCAGTGTGCATGGGGCTAGTGAAGGATACAGTAGAGTCGGTTGAGACATGGCCAAGCCGTCTGGAGAGACCATGCGCGTGAGCAGCATGTGAGGAGGCTACAATTGCATCCACAAACCACAAGACTAGGATCGCAACAATCGTTAAATTGATAACACTCAATAATTAAAAACTGTTAGCGACGTACAGTCTTTTATTATCGATTCATTGTGTCGTGCGATTATTATGTCGTGCTGCTTTTTCTGTGCTTTGTATTGGAGAGTGTGCTGTTGCTGCTGTGTGGGCCTTAGCCTCTTAGGGGCAGTGTGGTGTATGCATGCAGATAGCACAATTTCATCAGATAAAAGACCAGAAGAAGAAAGTCATGGTTGAACTGTATAAAAAAAAAAAAAACTCTTAACGCTAATTTTTGTGACCCCATCAATACGGTTTTCCATTGATTGTTTGCATTAAGCTGGTGATGTTATTAAAATGAAGTACTGTACTGTATACGTTGTATAGAAATATGGAACATAGGTAATAGTTTTTGTTGTTTGTTTTACAACCAACTTTAACTGGAGTGTCAATAAACAGTTTAAAGCAATCAAAGTTTGACTCCGGGGAACTGAATGAATCACCTTCAAATGTTACTGTTGTGAAATGTGACTAGAGTGAAGACACTGAGTAAGGAGTGAGGCAGGACGGATTGTGTCCAGACTACCAACTTGTAACAATGTCATTTTTAGGGTAGTCGTACGTTTTTGAGTAGATCTGTATATGCTTGGCAGTTTTTTCCTTTTTATCAATTATAGTTCTGACATCTCAGGTCCCTTTAAACAAAACAAAATACCTACTTCTGTGTACCTAAGAAAACAAAAACTATATTTGGGAGATATTATAGGCTAGATCCCACATTTGCATGTTTTTGTGTGTTGGTCTATGACCTATTGTAAAGCAGTTTGGCATGTTTTTTCCAACATTATTATTATTATTATTCTTTATAATTTATTACTTTAATAGCACTGGCATATAAATGCAACAACCTGTTTGTGCACTTTTGTGCAATATAACCTATGACTTTTGTGTGACAATTTGAAATAATGTCCTGTTTGTAAATAAACGCTTGGAAAATATTTTTTAATTCGATTAATAGAGCAATCGACAAAATAATTG
This sequence comes from Phyllopteryx taeniolatus, assembly GCF_024500385.1. Lineage (NCBI taxonomy): Eukaryota > Metazoa > Chordata > Actinopteri > Syngnathiformes > Syngnathidae > Phyllopteryx > Phyllopteryx taeniolatus. The sequence continues at coordinate 11,992,162 of NC_084522.1, forward strand.
ACCGATTAATCAATTATAAAAATAAGTTGGTTGCATCCCTACACTAGACAATATAAAGTGTGTTCCCCTAATTACAGATACTCTTTTCACTCTACTCAGATACATTTCAGCAAAATTAGGCAATGTCCCTGTAAACTTTTATGCATTTACCCTGAAGAACAACCCTTAAGTATACAGCGGCTGAAATAAGTATTTAACACATCACCCTTTTTCTCATTAAATATATTTACAAAAGGGCTATTGGCATGGACATTTCACCAGATGTTGGGAATAATCCAAGTAATCCATACATACAAAGAAAGTACAACAAATAAGATCAGAAATTAAGTTGTGTGTAAAAATGTGAAATGACAGAGGGAAAAAGTATCGAACACATGAAGAGAGGGAGGTGCAAATAGGCATGGAAAGCCAAGACAACACCTAAAATCTATCAATAATCAAACAGCAATTCAGCCCCTTGTCAGTGCAAAAGAATATCAGGTGGTTCAGTCTCATTGCCGAGGTGTGAGTCAAGACACATCTCATGATGGGTAAGAGCAAAGAGCTGTCTCAAGACCATCGCAAATTAATTGTTGCAAAACATACTAGCATTGGTTACAGGCACATATCTAAGCTTCTGAACGTTCTAGTGAGCACGGTTGGGGCCATAATACGTAAGTGGAAAACCAATCATACCACCATATTTGCCTCGATCAGGTGCTCCTTGCAAGATTTCAGACAGAGGATTGCAAAGAATAATCAGAAAAGTTGTCCAAGAGCAAAGTACCACCTGTGGAAAGCTTCAAAAGACCTGGAATTAGCAGGTACTGTTGTCACAAGGAAAACAGTGACTAATGTACTCCGCCGCCATGGCCTGTATGCACGCTCACAGCACGCAAGACCCCATTGCTGCCATAAAAGTATGTCAAAGCTCGTTTAAAGTTTGCTGAACAACATTTGGACAAGTAAGGTAAATACTGGGAGAATATAGTCTGGTCGGATTGGATGCCATAATGCAGACCACGTTTGGAGGAGAAATGGCACTGCACATCACCCTAAAAACACCATACCAACAGTGAAGTTTGGAGGTGGGAACATGATGGTGTGGTACTGGTAAACTTCACATTATTGACGGAAGGATGAATAGGCAAATGTACCGAGACATTCTTGATAAAAATATGCTGCCATCTACAAGAATGATGAAAATGAAACGAGGGTGGACATTTCAGCAGGATAATGATCCAAAACATATTGCCAAAGAAACTCTCAATTGATTTCAAAGAACAAAAATAAAGCTGCAAGAATGGCCGAGCCAATCACCTGACTTGAATCCAATTGAAAATCTATGGAAAGAACTGAAACTCAAGGTCAATAAAATATGCCCACGGAACCTTCAAGATTTGAAGACTACTTATCTGGAGGAATGGGCCAAAATCACACCAGAGCATTGCATGTAACTAGTTTCTCCATACAGGAAGCTGTCATTGCAAACAAAGGCTTTTGTACAAATTATTAAATAAATACCAGTTGGCGTGTTCAATGCTTTTTCCCTGTGTCATTTCACATTATTACACACGCCTAAATTTCTGAGTTTATTTGTTCTACTTTCTTTGTATATATGGATTACTAGGGTTGTTCCCAACATCTGGTGAAATTTTCACGTCATTAGCACCTTTAGTAATATATTTGAGGACAATGGTGACGTGTTAAATACTTATTTCAGCCGCTGTATTTAGGGTTGAAGTTCAGGGCCAGTCAGATTCTTCTACACCAAAGTGACCCCAAACGCTTACACACACCAAAATGCCCCCACAAAATTGGAAACCTACAATTGTCCAACATATCTTGGAAAGTGTTCATATTAAGATCCTCAACAACATTTCTTCCTTGTTCCATCCACCACTTTTCAACAAGGTTTGGTGCATTTTTGTTCATTAGATTTTTCGGAGGCACAATTCCAAATGTTTTCCTATAGCAACGTTTGAAAAAGTTAATTAAAACGTCAAAGCTTTTTTTGGCACAGTACTGTCTGTCCCAGTACTTTTGTCCATATAGTGTACTCTCACTCGTCATGCAGTGGTCTTTGTATTGTTGACTTCTCTTGTCTGTTTGTGTGTATTGTGGTGTTGGATTTGTTTTTTCCGCAAACCCTCAAGAACTCTGGAATCCTGCCGACCAGCTCCCCAATGTCACATTTGTCACTTTGTCATTTGTCATTCTCCACTCTCCACGGCTGGCTGCCTTTATCGTGTGAATGTGTGCGCGTGGTTGTGTATGTGTGTGTTTGTCTGGACACAACACAGCTGCAGTCCTCATTCTGGCCTCATTACTACACACTTCACCCCTTTGTCTCCTCACATAATCGCACTCGCCCTCCCTTCCTCCCGTCACTCTTCTCTGACTTCTCAGGGTTGGTCTCCAGTTCTCAGCATGATTTTTCGACTTGACTAATCCGATAATTATGTCCCCTCCTTTTCCAGTCTCGTAGTGATATCTGGGTTTGTCTGTAGTGGTCCATGAGTTCTGGAATGAAGAATAAAAGGAAATCGTCATGGGAATGCGTTTCATCTGTAAAGTGTGTTTAGTACAATTTTAGTAGATTAAATGACATAGTATTATTACATAAACTCCATTTCTCAGACCTGAATAATGTCCATGCTGAGTATTAACAAAATTGCATTCCTAGAGATACTCTTTGGATCAAAACCAAAGTTTTGATGACTTTGGTCCTGTATATATATTGCAACTATAATATCTGTCGACCACATTTTAATTCAGCCAAACTCAGTACTGTATAGTCACTTAATCACCAAATTGTGCTTATTGGGGATATATTAATTAAACTTGAGACATGCTAGACAAATTCATATTGTGCTGAAATGGGAATGAATGGAATATTGCATAAGCAACTCAACTATAGATGTTATTGCTGTCCAACAAATTCACCATTTATGGTTAAAGTGGAGAACTGTACCAATGCTTTGTATTTTCTTGTTAACTTTGTCTTTAAGAGGCCTACTTCTTTTCTTTCTTTCTTATTGAATATTGGCATGCGTGTGCCTACGTAGCATTTATCGCATTAGCATGATGATGAAATTGTGTAGCAATCCTCGGGAAAACAGCCAATCCGGGAATTGTACAAAAAAAGAAATAAAGAGCTGCTAAAAGAAAAGTATTCCTTATAGACACACAAATGTCTGATGTGCTCCTATATCTCATCCTATGGCACGAAACTACCCTTGAGGCAGTTAGTTTAAGCAAAACTGTATGTGCACACGCGAGGCATGTTGCACTTACAGCTGAACCTTGCACACACGCAGACTGCCATGTGGCATACAGAGAACGCTCCACATGCTAAAGATTAGCATGCATGCATGGCTGGGGAATCGCTGCACCTCCTCCACATATCCTTGATATTCCAATTATCCAGATGTAACCAAATCCACATCCGTGCTTAAAAAAAGGAAGTGAACCTACATGTCAATTTTACATATTATGTAGTCCCATGACAAGTGTTGTGTATTCTCAGCATTGTCATCTAAGGCCTCCTCACAACTGTCATGGTCCCTTTACCGCGCCACCAATATATTTCCAGGAAGCTCGCCATCATTAGCGCCTCCCTCAAGGGAGCCTCGTGCAAGGGAAAAACAATAACATTTGAACATTTGTTTGACAGTGGATGATGCAGAATTCCTATTCCACTCAATTTGGGGAATCAAACAGCCATCAAGACCCGTTACTAGGCGCGGGATGTGACTCTGGGCCGCAATTCTATTCTTGTAACACATGCAGATCTTCCTTCCATTCATTTACGAGGCGGCATTATCACGTATTTTCCTCCGAGGCCGCATTTTTAAGCATAACAAAAGAGAGGCCGTCGTCTTTGTGATTTATTTTGCTCCAATGATTGGCTTTGCATTTAATCAGTAACCAAGAGATGGTGAGGGCGATTGCGTCGCTGTTGCAGTGACAGCGGCACCATTAAGCTCTGGCTTTGTATGAATAAGCTTGGCTGTCGTGTAGGTGTGAGTGTGAGCGCAAGGTTTATAGACCATGTTAAATGTCCCTGGCATGTGAGCCATGTCTTATGGCCTCGGTCTGTCTGTCTGCCTTTCTGTCTGATTGGTGCGGCACAGCACCATCAAAGCGTGAAGATAACAGTGGCACTAGTCAAGGGCACACTCATCTGTCTCTCTGTCTTCCTCCTCCTGTATAGATTGCTATCTTCCTCATGCTGCATCCCTCATCTCAGCGCACCCATCAGTTTCTTTCTATACTCACATTGTCATTTTTTCATCGCCCTTTTTGTTAGTCCTTTTTTTTTGCATATTTATCACTCGCTTCTGCTCTAATGAAATCCGTACTCACTATGCTTTTGCCCTTCCGTTAAAGCAACTGTATGTAATTATAATATCACCTCATCATTTGATGATATACTGGCATGGCATAAGGACAATATCGCTGTCATTGGAGGCCCTTGGGTCAGCGGTGAGTTGTGATAAGGTGTGAGAAAAATCGGACTCTATCGAGCATCAGTTTTAAAAGAAGACAATGTAACACAACACAAGAGATGAACATTTTGTTTGGGGAGCCACAGAGTAACTGATTCTTATTGTTGCTTTTTTAAATTACTATTCTATTTATTTATTTTAATTTTGGTGATTACCACTATCTTTGTATTCCACACTGTGGTTTTAAACACATTCAACTTCACAACTCGGGCGAGCCCTGGGGAAGAAACCTCCGCCAAGGTTATCAACATGCAGATGCTTACCATATCTAATGACTTCATTGGAATAATTACTCTTTCAAAACCAACGATACGTTGGAAAAACAAACCATTGCATAGGTAGTAAATCCTTATTCCTACTTTAAGCTATTCTGTTGTTTTCTCCTTAGCTAAATTGTTGTTCACTTGCTAAAGCACACTGGGCCTCATTCGATAATAAATGCATAAAAATGTTCTTGCTCTGCGCACAAATTCAGCGCATACGCAAAATGACTGTCGGATTCATCATTTGCTTACAAACCAATCATTTTTCTTACCACTGTGCATATGTTAATGAATCAGAATTCATTCTAAATGGCGGGCTCGTGTCTGTGAGCTGCAGTTTGCATTACCTGTGCCCTTATTTGCCTATAAAAGGGCATCTGTTTAATGTATACACCTAAATGGTGAGAAATGGCCCCAAAACTTTCATAACTTGTTTTCCTCTTTATCCTATTTTAATAGGTTGGTATCACTGGAACGCTTGCTGAACACAGAAAATGACGACACTTTCTTTTTTCTTTTTCTTTTCTAATTTAATTCCAAAGTTAAATTAGAGATGTGGCACTCAAAACATGCATAAAGAAAAAAAAACAATTGAAGAGCTGAGAATGAACAAACACTGCATAACACTGCATAAATTGTCAAAATATTTGTAACGAATAAAAACAGCTCAGCAAAACGCAATTGTACTTGATAAAATTCATGAAAAAACAGCATTTGAAGTGATAGAAAATTGATGAGCCATATTCCAGTCAGACACAAGCGACCACGTTAGCGGCGGGTTCAATAAAATGTGTGTGCGAATCGATCAATTTGCATCACATTTTGCTGAATTACAGAAAATTATAGTTATCATTAAAATGTTCATAGGGATTTGAAAGAATAACTTCACCTCTGATGTTCTGACGGTCATTTGTCAACTGGAAATTTGGGGAAATGTTGTTTGAGATTTTTAGCGTGTCGACTCGTCAATATGAAAACTTTGAAGCCTGGGATTAACTAGAAGATGCGAGTGGTCTGATCACTGTTCAGGTTTTGCCATCAAAACTCGTGTCTACTCGCGCAACCTCTTTGTTGTGTGGACACTGCTAACAGCCTGCCAATGGCCGATACACACATAATTACACTAGACATACAGCACATATTAGAACTTGAACGGAATGAGAGTGATGGGAAGTGTCCATTTCACGGTTGTTTAGGACACGGTTGTTTCAGTTGATATCTTTACAGTTTTTAAAAATGACTGTCGTTTCAATACATTGTGCATCATGGGTAAAAGATGTGTTAAATGTCTTTTTCGAAAGCTGATCCTGCATTATTCGGTCAGAGAGGTTGTAAATTTATTTGCAGAGTACGCAAATTCAAATACAAACATATTGAAGGATCACAGATGTCATTTGTGCATACGCACGGTTAGTGAATGAGGCGTATTGGCTGTACTGTGCGTGTGTTATTTGTAGCCTCACATTTGCGGGATTACGTCATGGTTTCCTGTGGGCCTTCAGTAATAATCATAATGTGTTATATTATTGATCCATAAAGGGAATTTCCATTTACAGGCCAAAGGTCAGGGTTAGCTCAAACCGACCAGAGAGCATTTTGAGTGTGTGGGAGCAATCCACTTACCCGTTTGGCTTTTGAGGAAGTATTGACAGATTGATCTATTCACGTGTGGGTTATTGTGCGAAAGTTGTCAATTTGATGGAAGTGCGGCATCTCCTGCAGAGAAACCAGAACCCCGCTGCTTCCCTCAGAGGCAGCTTCTAACATTATCTATTTGACTTTCTTTTTATTCCTGGACTTTTTTGTGATCTTAAAATGCCAGTGTTGTCCCGATCCAATCACGAGATCGGAACTTGGGGCCGATCGTGCCGTTTCCAGTTAATAAGTATCAGGTGAACATTATCTTTAAAGGTCACAAAGTGACAAAATAATCCTGTGTGACAGAGATATTGCTAAATTGAACTGTCATAGCTTAGTTTTGTATTACATTTATATCTTCTCTTTTTTCCCCTTCTTAATGCAGTGAAAATGTATGGGATCAGAACTCAGTATCAGCAGATACTTAAAATCAAGCGACTCAGACCCGAGTGCAATAAAATGTGATCATAACAACCCTATGAAATGCACAACATTGAAGGATGAATTTTAAGTGTTGGAACGCACCCACGCAGTTCAGGTTACATGCCAAAAGAGTTATTTTATTTTTTTAAAAGATTGAGCATCTCATATTCACCGTAACGTCCAGGTTGTATGTGCTGGACAAATCAATAAAAGTCTCATTTTATGTTTCCCGTCTTATGGAAGCGGTACCCTCTCACGCTTCTGCCGCGTATGATCGCCTCATCTTTTTCCTCCGCTTCGAAGCTGCAAAGAAAAGCCTCTCGACATCCGCAATGCTCCGGAGAGCAGGGTTGTTTTAAATCAACACTTTCACTGAAAAGTTGCACAACAAAAGTAAATAAAGAATACAGATGTAACGCCCGCGCTAACTTCCAAAGCACTTGACCTCCTGATGGAAAGCAAGCATGGAAAACCCCATCGCTCCTCACTCGCACTCCTTCCTCCCCCATTCCGTCTCTTCTGCTCTGCCTGAGGTGCTCCCTCTGGATCAGACATGACTTGTCACGAAAGCGCCGTAATCCCTCCATTACAAAGTGACCAGTGTATGTGTGTCTGTGTGTGTGTTCATGTGCGCGCGTATGTTTGTACATGTCTCTCGGGCTATGGCCTACATTGAATTATTCATGAAGCATGTTTATTCCTTCTCCTTTACTGGCGCTTTCTCTCATTTGGCTCTTTCTGTGCCTGCAACGCCCACACTACCACTTTCAAATCACCCCCTCTCACGCCACTTTCTGCAGTTTCCATGTGCTCTCTCCTTGTATGACCCTGCTTCTAGTTGCTAACTGACAGTGGGTCTCACGCTATGTCAGCATCCCTTAACACACTTAAGCGTGATTGCCGTTCTACACGCACACGCCATGAGCTAAATGCAGTGGAGTACAGTCTGGATTTCTGTGTGCACTTGTCTGTGTCTTTTATTTCATGGACCGATTTTCTTTTTTGTGAAAGTCAACAGACAGTAAAGAGACAGATACACATGTCAGAGTGGATCACTGTACTCAGGTCAGTATTATTATGCATGCAACAAATGTAGAACTCCCGCAAGTCTGGGATGAACAAGGATACATTGTCTGACATTTGTTCGGGTGTGAGATATGTAATCAACATCACTTTGATAATTGTACACACTGCATGGCCTCAATACCTCAATACCAAACCAGTATACCTGCATATTTTTCATATTATATCTTGATATCATGCCCCACAATATTAGCAACATCTCTCAATATGATGCAGCTTTTGACTTCCTATTGTTCCATATATGCAAATAAAATATGTCCATTTAATTTGTTTGCAGGAAAATTATTATTTGTTTTAGATCTCATTCATTACCATTTGGAATGAAATGAATGTGTGTACATAAACAGAAGTGGCCAGCGTCTGCTGCGCCTCCAAATCAAACAAAATTAGGTGTGGACTCACCAGATTAGATATGGAGCACATGTGCTGCTGCTGCCAATGTGTGCATTTGTGTGCATCGATAGCTATGAAGCCACTTCAAATAAGCAAACATCTACATGTGTTGTAACTCTCAACAGAAGCTCTCTAGACTGCCTGGTTTTCATTTGAATAATCAGTGTGTTCTAAAGATTTAGTGGTAACTATTTTTTCATCATTTTAAGCAGTGCACTTGCAAAGCCCTGGAGCAAGTCCACTTGTTTACTTCGCCATTGCAAAGTCAATGTAATTGGCAGCCTCTGTCTGTCTCCCCTCCCAAACCAACACCAACAACCAATCACCTTCAATAAACGAGAGACTGGTACTAATAAAAAAAGGATGTATGTTGCGACCAATAGCTTGTGTCATTTATCGACCACTGCGTGTCCTGCTCCTTTGTCGCACCGTATTTTTACCAGTGTGTGTGTGTGTGTGCAGTTGTGGTTCAAGGTCATGCATTATTTGGCAACGCCAGGCGGTGCATTCAATATGTAGTACTTGCATTTTCATTGTTTGTGTGTGCTAAAATCTTTATAACTGAGCTTGTTTGTTTTTTTGTGTGAACGTGGAGCATTAAGACAGGCTCAGCTGTGTCAGCTTAAAAAAGGGGGAGGAAGGAGAAATTTCAATAAAGGTTTGTTTTCGCAAGCTGAGAGAAGCATGACTTGTTGAAATTACCCAGCAGGCGTGATGGCCTTTTTCGGTTTGTAACTATGAATACGGGGCCCATTTAAAGCCATCATCAGATGCCATTGCAATCAAATTGTAGCGCCTCTGAATGGTAGAGATTACTGTTAAATAACCATTTTAAGGGAATTGTTTAAGCAATGTCTGGATATATAGTGGTATAAACAGCCCATAGAAAACTAATCCTATAGGAATATATTCATAAAACCAACAAATCAAAACCTTCAGATGAGGAAACCTAAACAAGCAATATAAGCTGTGTTATCAGTAATAAGACGTGACGTTTGCATGCTTTTGTGCTTGTGTGGGTTTTCTCTGTGATATCAGGCTTCCTCCAACATTTCAAAATCATGCATGTTAGCTGAATTGAACGTGTCTAATTTTGTGTGCCCTGCAGTCGGTTGACTAGGGTGGAAGACTCTTTCCTCTTTTTTGTCCTCTTCCCTTTCCTTCCGTCCATCTGGTTGCAGCTTTGAGCCAAATGAGAACTTTGCTCCTGGTGTACATGGCGGTTCCGTACAGTCAGGCCTGTGGTCCAGACTTAAACACCAGCATTTGTTCTGACCCCACCAGCTGCTCAAACTGCCCCTTGTCCTTCCTTTCTACACGGACGCCTCAGCCTGGACCTCACGTCTTCCCGAGTTTAAAATGATCGTTTCCCTCCCCCAGATGACTGCAGCATCAATAGTTGTTGCATAACTGTGACTTTATTTGTTGGGACTTGACTGGTGTGCACTCGTATCTTAGGAGCATTTGGAATGGGTTTCTTTAAGCTGTGATGTGCCTGAGGCTTCACTGTGAGCCCCGTATGTGTGTACTGTGTGAGCGTGTTGAGCATAAGAGGACTTGACTGTGCATGTGATGTCAGCGTCGTCGCATCGCTTGCTCATGCCACTTCCTTTCTAATGAACTGTCACACAGTCGCCTCTGTCCGGCCGGAACAGTTAGAACATGTGTCTGGATGGAATGGATAGATGTGGTGTGTGTTAGTACTGAAAGCATTTGTGTGTTGAGTTCCGTTTCACAAGATGACCGGAGGGATATCCTCTCAATTATAACAACAGTATTCAATAATATGCAATAATATTTTCAATTTCATTTCGATTTTCATTAATTGATTCACAGCATTCTTTTTTTAAAGCATGCTTACTCGATAGATTCACGAGACCAAAGAGTAACACAATGAAGCCTTTGTAAAATTAATGTTCCCTTTTGATTACACCTTCTTTTGAAGTGTTTTTATTATTCTGTCTCTGCTACAGCTTTGTTTGACATTGGGGTTATATTTTACATCCATCCATCCATTATCTGAGCGGCTTCTCCTCACTAGGGCCGCGGGCGTGCTGGAGCCTATCCCAGCTGTCATCGGGAAGGAGGCGGGGTACACCCTGAACTGGTTGCCAGCCAATCGCAGGGCACATACAAACAAACAACCATTCGCACTCACATTCACACCCACGGACAATTTAGAGTCTCCAATTAATGCATGTTTTTGGGATGTGGGAGGAAACCGGAGTGCCCGGAGAAAACCCACGCAGGCACGGGGAGAACATGCAAACTTCACACAGGCGGGCCCGGGGATTGAACCCCAGACCTCAGAACTGTGAGGCAGACGCTCTAAACCAGTCGTTCACCGTGCAGCCTTGTATTTTACAATGGTGTTGAATTTTCCCTGCATCATTCTGAGAGGAGTTCTCAATATGTTGTCTGAAGTCACTAAATATGATAAACAATCTGTTGCAATAGTAAACAATCAAACCTTGAACTGGATCCATTAGATTGTGAAACGTACCTAATGTTGTGGCCAGTGAGTGTATACTGTATGTTGTCATTTTATGGCTTAATATTAGCATTTGACTATATATAATGTACAGTACATTTAAAAGTCAGATCTGACATGCTTGTATTATGTACCACTGCTAATAATATATGCCCTGTGATCATGGTGACGAGTCCAGTGCGTTCCTCATCTCTTGCCCAAAGTTAGTTGCGTTAGGCTCCATCTCTCTTTCGACTCTAATGAGGAAACGTATGCATAGATGGAGGCTCATTATATACACACACATTCATTTTTGGCATCTTGTATACATCTATACTCACGTTGTACTCATTGCACCTTCTGCATTCAATACTTAAAATTCCTCATTTCTTGTTAGACACTAATGACATTTCACAACTGTCTACCTCCACAGTGATAATATAGTTGAATCTAATCGAATGAGCTCACTTGTGTAAGCATTCCATCTAACTACAAATACTAAGTGCTAATAGGAGCCTCGATGATTTGCCTTTCGCTATTGTGCTGCACATGGTTTGAAAAGTTGCTGTGTAACAGCTTCATATACGTTTTAATGCATGAACTACTGATTGTGTACCTCTCTGTGTACTGATATCAGTTCATTGAACACGATTTAGATGGATAACTGGCGCTGTGGGGATTTTTTTCTTGTTACTTAGCTACACTTTAATTCTTTAAGGGCAGATAGTCCATAGCCATTTGTGTAATGATAACCTGAAACTTTAAATTGATTATTGTGGCTGTCTGAGCGTGGATGTATATATATATATATATATATATATATATATATATATATATATATATATATACACATATATATACATTCGTTCATGCATCGCAGTGTTTTGTTTTGATGAGACTCCAAAGCATACCTTGTGTCTGATGGCATTTCATAATGTTTTTAGTCCACAATATTGTGTCTGCTGCTCTTTTTGCTCTTTCAGTTGCACGCATTCATGTTTAACAAACAGTGCGTCAAAGGGGGAGAGAGCATGGGAGAATAAAACAAATGCCACTGAGCTTGTGTGCACTTAACGTCTATATGAGTGTCTCCTCAACATTCTCATGGTCAGTGTTGCTTTTGTTTCCCTCTCACAGCACTGTTGCATGGCATTTTTTTTCCGTACTGTTGACCTTCATGTGTCAGCTAGCTTTGTCCTTGTTTGAGGTATAATTGTGTCTGCATTTCTGTCTCCTCTGTGTGGCTGTAAGAGAAAAGGATGATACTAACAGGTACTGAATGAGAATATTAAATGCTGTCCAGCTTCATCCTTAAATCTCTCACATACGCTTTGTGCACATTTTACTCTCCTTCTTCCTCTCAAGCTATGGCCATCACTGCTCATAAACCCCTCATCATGTCTACAAGCAGCTCAGCTCTGTTGGGGGTTCCAGTCCACTTGGGCTTGATTCCCTTTGGTCATGTTGTGGTCATGTCACATTAAGCGCCAACAATTCTTGTGTCAGCAGCTTCCGACAACCCCCGCTTCCTCACTCTCCACACATACAGATGCACACTACTGCCTCTAAATGCTCCTGTTTAGTCAATTGCTACTGATATCCGTGATGGTTTGCTGTGCTTGTATTTCTCTACGCAACATGCCCTTGGTGCTCCAGACAGTTTGTCCCTCAAGGATGTGGTTTGACTCTTTGTAATAAAAGAGGCAGTGGCTTAAACAACGCTGTGCACACAGTGTGTTGTACGTCATGTTTATCACTAGAGCTGCGCAAGTTTAATGTTACCACATAAAGAAAAACAACTGAAGTCAATTTGAGTATTAATCCACATTCAGGACCACCGTACACAACTAATGCAGTAGGTCATTCTGGATTTGTTTACAATTAATTAAGGCGGCTGTTTTTCTGAACTATATTTTTAACATGGTAATTTGACTTGTACATTCTTAATTGTCACAATGTGAAATTAATTTAACCAATCATATGAATGAATGAATCAATGAATGGTAATTCATAAAACACTTTACCTTAACTCGGATAAAAAGTATGCTAGACAGTTACTTCCCAAAACCTCTGTCTCGTGATCTTATTACATCATCACTTCTTGCAACACCTCTTCATTTCTTCTTTTGGAATATGATATTTGAACGGAGGTTTCTTGAGGTATTCTTAGGTGTCAATATCCCCTCATGAAGATGTTAAGTCTTACAGAAAAAGCTCATATTTGACAAGCTTCCACATTTATGTGTGCATGACTACAAAAATGTTCAAAGGTTAAGATCCGCTTATCTGAATCAATCAGAATCATTTTCGCTTTGGTTTCAAATCTCAGTGTTGAACTCATCATATATATATATTTCAGCTTGAGCACTTCACTAACTTCATTTCCATGGCAACAGTTTACCTTCCCCAAAGGTTCCCTAAGCAGGAATCAGTGTAATTTAGTAGCATGTGTAAAACTCCCAATTTTGCTTGTAATCATTCAAGGCAATCATTTCCACAACAAACAACAACGTCATGAATACAGATTCCATCTCAACTGTGCCAATGGACTGGCTGTAAGTTAGAGAAGGAAAAGTAGTGTAAATAAAAGTGCGAACTCTGTGCAAAGTTGCTAGCAAGAAAGCTGGAGGCGTATTTGTAGTACATATTAAGTGGTAGATGGTGGTGGGCGTTTCTGCTTCTGGGTTTGCACTGGGTCCCGACATCATATGTGTTTGTGTGCTCGGATGCTTTGCTTTGCTGTGCTTTTCATTTTGGTCTTGGATCGTGGCCATTCCTCACAGAATCGCTACGTTCCCGCCGCTCTTCCCTCAGGGCACAGAGATACTGAGAGATATTAATGGCAAGAGTGGTGGGAGGAAAGAGAGACTGCGAGTGAACAGGAGGAGGTGTACAAAGTTGAATGAGAGGGAACATGGACCAAGTTGAGCTGGTGAAACGCTAAGATGGATGGATGGAGGAGAGTGGTCGGCAGAGGTCAGCGGAGAGAAAGCGATGCGGGTCAACAGCAGACAAGAAGAAGAGCAGATGAGTTGGAGGGTGGATGGGGAAGGCTCGGTTGCAGATGGATAAGTATTTTGGCAAGTAAACTGGAAGTTGCTGGCAGTTACCCAACCATGTTTGAAAAATAATCAGTTTCGTCGCCTTTCATGCCTGCATCTCCCTTTTTCAGACTGCTCAAGCACTTTTTTCTTTTCACTTCCTCTTGATTCCATTTCCTTTCTCCCCAAAGTAGCAGCAAAAAGGAGTCATTTGCAAATGATACATTGAGAATGTGGAATCGCTTGAAATCATCCATCCATCCATTATCTGAGCCGCGTCTCCTCACTAGGGTCGCGGGCGTGCTGGAGCCTATCCCAGCTGTCATGGGGCAGGAGGCGGGGTACACCCTGAACTGGTTGCCAGCCAATCGCAGGGCACATACAAACAAACAACCATTCGCACTCACAGTCATGCCTAAGGGGAATTTAGAGTCCCCAATTAATGCATGTTTTTGGGATGTGGGAGGAAACCGGAGTGCCCGGAGAAAACCCACGCAGGCACGGGGAGAACATGCAAACTCCACACAGGCGGGGACGGGGATTGAACCCCGCACCTCAGAACTGTGAGGCTGACGCTCTAACCAGTCGGCCACCGTGCCGCCGCTTGAAATCATAATATCCTAAAAAAAAAAATGACCACCTCGTTAGCTCTGTTCACATTATTTATGTCGCTGCAAAAACCAAAAGTTCAGTTGTACCCAAATTGACCGTGTGTGAGGACAACTGGCTGATGGGGTGAAGGCAGCGTTGTAACAAGGACATGGCACTTTGTGTGTGTGTGTGTGTGTGTGTGTGTGCGCGCGCGCAATTGTGTGCTTGCATGTGTAAATTGAGCCTGCGTGTGTGTGTGTGTGTGTGCGCGCGCGCGTGTTTGCACGGACAAACAGATTGGATAAGACTGTGATTTTTATGTAGCTCAGTCAAGCGTACAGATTCCTGCTTTTTTTTTTTGCATAATCAGGGTATTTGTTCCAAGAAAGGACTAAACAGTGAGTGGAAACTTGGAATGTGCGGCATGCAGATGGTTTAATCTGAACACCAGTCAGTATCTGGTGTGACCTCCATTTTCCTCAAGCAGTGCAACACATCTTCGTATAGAGTTGATCTGGTTGTTGATTGTGGCCTGTTAAATGTTGGCCCTCTCCTCTTCGACGTCTGTGCAAAATTGCTGGATATTGGCAGGACGATCCAGAGCATCCCAAACATGCTCAATCAAAAAAATATATATTCACTCAATCACTCACTTAATATTCAATTCAGTTCTAATAGTATGTGTCAGGGGCTGTCAGGATTTGCTGCTATTTGTCATACAATTAAGGAGGAGGAACTGATAACATTCACTTCTTGTGAAATATATTTATTAAAACAATACATCATAAAGTTGAAAATAGTTGGACGATTCATCAGCAGTTGCGCTGTCAGCAATTATTACTTTTGAACTCTAGTTAACATAAGAATTCAAACAGTCATCCATCAAATACTTCATTTATTGATCATTTCAATCCACATGAGGTATTTTAAGGGCTTTCTTTTATGGGCAGGAAACTAATGCTACAGGATGTCAATAATCTGTTAGGTGGAAAAAAGAGGATACAGTAGTGGAGTAATTCTTCACACTGACACCAGTTTTTGTACAAAAAAAGGCAACTAAAATGTGTGTTCCGCACAGTTTGTTTTTGCTGCAATGATGATTCAGTCATGAGTCTCTCTATTAGAAATGCAGTACTCCAAAAGTACAATCGTTAGCAAGCACGGGGCTCATCCTGCATGCGGTTTTGGCTCCGTAGACAATAACCGTTTAACAGCTGCGCTCTGACCGTGAGGCTGAGTTAAAAATACAGAAAGAAAGTTCTATTGATTCTCTGCTCATACACAGCCACACCTACACTCAAAAGTCCACTTTGGCTTGGCTCCTTGGTGCTTGCAAAAGTAAATTCGGAGGGAGGAGGCTTTCAGCCAGCGAGTGGAAAGGAGGGGATGCTGCTGTACTGCTGGAGGGGAGGGAGAGATCGATACACTCGGACACACGTAAATGCGCACACGCACACACAGTAACACTCCCACACAGTAGCTAAATATGCTGCCAGTTTCTATGCCCTCCATCACCTTATATTTTCACACTTGGTTAGTGTAGTTTTTTAAAAATATTTTACACGTCAGTGACTGTTTCTATGAACTGGTAAATGTTGAATACAAATATATCATATTTTTGTTCTCAAATTATCACTTTTAAAGCAACAATATTTCATATTTTTTACTTGAAACACGAGCCCCAGTCTATATGCGCACGTCACGTCAGCAAACCCAGAACACAGGTTAGCAGACTTCTTCTATGTGTTGTGCTAACAAGCATAACTACAGGTTGATGACATGAGAGTTTGAAACCGAGCTTTCAAAAATTGTGTTTTATTTATGTCTGGTGTCTTTGGACGCATGTTAAATAAATACTTGTATATCCTTGATTCATACAAATGTGACACGATATACGTAAACATTGGCTAGTGTCATCTTCGGTGGGTCTGTGGTGACATCTTGTGTTCCATTAAAAGACACTGTAGACATTTAAAGTTCCTACGGGTGCTTTCTGCTTTATCACATTCTCCTGTTATAGGGTTCCACCATTTACCCTTGCCGGAAGGAAGTGCTTTCACCTGTTTTGGAAAAACGTGGAAGTTGCTTCTGCATATTTGGATTATCCGGATTTGGATAAGGATGATATCATTTTTGCCATAGCCATGGTCACCTTGCAAAATGTGCTTATGCGATCTGTAATGTTGTTGGACCAGCCTGGACACCTCGTGTTGTGTTAATCTTAGCAATTAGTTATACCATAGGATTGTATGTATTTTAATTCACTCTAGGCTATTGGTCAACAACATACGCAGCACCATTCCTTAAAATGCATAGACTGACTACAGTGTCATCCAAAATATCTTTCTAAATGTGACTGAAAATGAGGCCTTATTTTCTGCAAATTCGAAGGACACATTTGATGAGTCGAAAGCATCTCCACCTTTATCCATCCAACTTTGTGTCGTGCTTAAATTGTGCATTTGCCCAGCTCTCATCAATTTGTAAACCAGGGAAATAGGCATTATCTTGCAGTTATTTGCTCTCAGTCGTTTAGTCGTGAAAACACACCAAGTGAATGATCGTTTATCTCACTCCAGGCTGTTAACATTACAGGCCTGGCATAACTGTCACTGCTTGTTCATGTTGGCTGTCTAGACGTTATAATTATACAGATTCTATACAGTGTTTTATGTCATAGCTGATATTGTAGATATTGAGGGGGGGAACGACGCAACAGCAACGCCTCACTCACGTGCGTGTGTGCGTCTGTGTCTGCATGTACACACCGATATGCAACATAATGTTTCTGGCATACTGGATGAGTCACTTTCTGGTTAAGGTTGGCTCTAGATGTTAATGTCTGGATAATGACCTTGCTAAGAATTAGCTTGAGTGGTCTGGTTTTTCTATGGTATGTTCTTGGTAATGGTTATTTTTCGGTCAAACTAGGATGGAGCCATGTTCTGAATGGCTATTAAGTTATTAAAATGGTATTTTAAAAAAGTGGATCAAGAGAAGACTAATTGCTGGACAAAAAACAAATAACGGTATTACTTTCGTCACCTCTTGTCCACGAATTGCTTTTTTTTCTTATGCAGACACACACCTCATCCCCCCATCTCATTGGTTTGTTTGCTCAATCTCTTAATTGCTTGACTTCTCTCCCTTGACTCCTAATGACGCCATGATGTCTTAATTAAATGGCTGCTTTGATGGAGGAAGGCACCAGATAGAGGAATGCGGTGTAGTGGCGAGTTATGGGTGATAGAGATTAATAAAGAAAAAAAAATCTGTTAATTACACAACCGGGTCAAGGCTGCTTTGCCTTCGAAGCTTAAAGACGGCCTCTGATTGTCTTGCAAGGCCTCATTTTTTAAATTCACACAGCAGGGAATATGAAATATGGTAATTGTGGTCGCATTAAATTTTGCTGCTAACCCTATCACAGGGAGCATTTGCAAAGATGATTCAGTGACTGAAAATGATTGATGAGCATTTCCAGTATTTCTAGTGTTAAAAAAAATACAACTAATGCTTTAGTGTTCTAGGTCATTGGTTGTCAAACTTTTTGCACTAAGGACCACCTAACTCTGCAAGTACCACCAACATTAAAATACATTAGGTAGTAGGCCTAAGTGTTCAGCAAAAAAAAACGAGTTTTTATTCTTAAAAGGTTGTAACATTATGCAAATTAAAATTAATTAAATATAGGAAAAATAAAACAAATACATATTAATTAAGTATTGTACATAAGCATTCAATAAAAAATGCACTTCAATAAAGTTCTTAAAGATGAGATGAAGATAAATATAACTGAACTGCATGTAAAAAAAACATGTACTTGGAAAAAGAAATACCATTTAGCTACAAGCTTTAGTCTATTTTCTAATTGTATTTCCTGTTTTATCCATCCATCCATTATCTGAGCCGCTTCTCCTCACTAGGGTCGCGGGCATGCTGGAGCCTATCCCAGCTATCATCGGGCAGGAGGCGGGGTACGCCCTGAACTGGTTGCCAGCCAATCGCAGGGCACATAGAAACAAACAACCATCCGCACTCACATTCACACCTACGGGCAATTTAGAGTCTCCAATTAATGCATGTTTTTTTTGGGATGTGGGAGGAAACCGGAGTGCCCGGAGAAAACCCACGCAGGCAGGGGGAGAACATGCAAACTCCACACAGGCGGGGACGGGGATTGAACCCTGACGCTCTAACCAGTCGTCCACCGTGCCGCCCCTTCCTGTTTTAAATGTTTTGAATTTTATTTGTATTGAATTTAGTAATTCTTTTGCATATACCACCAGAGAGAGACCCATGTACCACTTGTGTTACTCGTACCACACTTTAAGAATCCCCATTGTAGGACATATTTCATTGTGTACGACAATACGGGCAAACTAAGCGTTTCAAAGTGTTTATTTTCACGTGTTTGATATTCATGTATTTGAGATTTGATCCCTGACATGGAGCTCGGCCATTAAAACCAGTCGGGGGGCTTGTGGGTTTGATGGGAGGATCAGCCCACCTCATCCATCTCCTTGATGGACCACCTGTTCTTAATTACATGGGGTCTTGTTCACACACATGCACATGCACACGTGCACATACGCACCACACAGAGTGAATGCGCCCACACATGGTGCACACCCCATCCTAAAGCATTTGACACCGTTCCTTACGTGAAGTGAAAACACTTAATCAGCCTTATGGTCTTGGTGACCCCCCCCCCCACCACCATAACCATCCATCTACTGTAATGGCATGTTTTTTAATAACTTTGGGGCGAACTGAACAAATGCGGTAGAACCGTGATCCCGACAGGTACTTCAAATGTTGCTTTTTCAAGGTTACGGTGTACTTTCAAATAAATTGCATGAAACTATAAGGCTTCATCATCAGATAATTTCACCATCCTTTCTGCTATCTCCTCTGCCGATGGCCAACTCATGGCTTTGCATGCCATTGTCTCCGGCCTCCATTTACGTTCTAGATTTCTTAAAGTACTTGAACATTTGACTGAGGAAAACAAAGTCTATGGACCCTGAACTTATTGGATGATCAAAAAAAGGCTTTTCAGAGCCTTTAACAGTGCCGCGTTGACATCATAAAACGTGTGACTTCACTTTTATTCATATTTGAGTGTTTTTCATTTCCCTACTTGGAAAGTAATCCCCCACTCCCCTCCAACTCCTTCTCGTCCTCATCTCATCCTTGATAGAGATGAATGATCATCTTTGGCCACTGAGAAAGCCAGCATGTGCATAATCATACTTGTGCCATTCTCATAAATCATCTGCTAATATGCTCTAATAGATGCACCCAGACCTTTTATATCAGACGTTAATGTATACAGGTACTAATATCCATAATCTTCAAGCCTTTTTTTCTATCTTGTGACTCTAATAGGTGTCTTCAAGGGATGAGGAACTGTTAAAATCCTTGACCTCATTTTTCTTATTCAAAAAAAGATGCCCGACAGTTTCTTCTTCTTCTTTTCCTCCAGTTGAAGTTACAGTATAGAACCGCACTAGTCTACACTCCTGGGGATTGAATTTATCTGGTCAGGATTTTTCCATATCTGGGTCACAGTCTCAATTGCGCCATGAAGAAGAAGAAGAAGAAAAAAAAAAGGGGTGGTGGGACGGGTTGGACTCATTCAAGTATACATCCCACAGTTGAATTGGCAGATTCAAAAGGAATCAAATAATAAAATAAAATGGCCATGTCATAACAGACTGCAGGCTGAAGATAATACTTGTTAATTTCCATAACCAGGCCATATTCCACACCCATATGCAAATGAAGGTCCACACAAAACAAAACATTCAACATCCTATTCACTTCCTATTTGCCCAAATGCCTCCTCAGCGAATCTGATTAGCCTCCCACTGCATATATTATAGAAGGTTGTGGAAATAACCTGATCTAATCAAAGGTGTCACAGTAAATTATGAACCAAATTAAGACATTTTTGTAAAAGGAAAAAAAAAAATTGCTCATTCCTATTAAATGTTATATTTGTATGTCTAGTGCTCTACAAAAACACAAATGAGTGTTGTATCACATGCATCCCGTCTCTTCGTAACTCTGTGGTTTTGGAATATTAAATAGCCACAGCACAAACATTCTGCAGGTATGCTATGTGGCTTGTGATACATTTTTATGCATTGAAAATTGGAAGTAGTAAAGGGTGACATTACACAATGCCTTTGCAAAGCAGGAACGGTGTCTAAAAGGCTGTGAGCGTGCCTAACCTTCGGCAGCATTACAAATCAATATTACTTCTCTTACCTAAGCTGTCTTTGCTCTGAAGGAGAAATTGCGTGTTAGTGAAATGTGACAAGCAAGCGATGCACACGCACACATGTGCACACAAAATAAACACACACACACACACACACACACCACCCCAATGGTGTAACTGTCAAAAAGAAGCAGAACATCGAATCTCATTTCTCAAAGCGCTCGACCTGAAATTTGCTGACATTCTCATGCAAACATGTTTGCTAACAACTGCTGCTATGGCTATAATGCCAGTGATGAGGACTCTTGTGCACAGACATACTTACACATTATGCTCATATGTAAGAGTATAAAGAATTCTGATGGATGTGTCTCCCCCGCCCCACTTCCTTAACGCTGACAATAATCTTATTTTGCTCTTTTCCTGCAAGCCACTTGAAACACATCCTGCCAGTGCACTTTACGGTCTGATTATGGCTGCTTAGTGTCTTCTAAATTGATTTGAAAGAGAGATTCTTCAGCACATATCACAACCAATCAGTGAATCTTCAAGTGAACTAATTATATTGTCACTGGCAGCATCAGTCGCAAGTTAAGTTTCCCTCACAAGTGATGAAGAATGCTGTTGTCAGCTCAGCCTAGATTTTAAATTTGCTATTTAATATTGCATTAGACACTATGCAGCCAATGATTGACTGTACTTACACCTGCACAATCTTATGAGATACGATGGACATGAGACCGGATGGGCAAACGTAACGGCTATGATTGTCATTGTCGGCTGGGCAGATTTTTAAACTGTCAAAAGAAATTTCCCATCGCAGTCACTGTATGGAGTACAAACCTCAAACCCGGTCATAGTCAAAGAGTGTGAATTAAAACAAAATAGTGACAGCACGCAAGATGATGTGTCAAAACTGGTCTGTTGTATTTCCCCAGCATCTCACTGTCCTTTCAAGTTTTGTCATGTTTTGCCGCGTTTGGTGAGTTTTGTCCCGTTTTGCCTTGTTTTGTCATGGTTCTCAAGGAAAGCAAGCGTGTACGTTAGCTGTTTTGTCTCGTTCCATCATGGCATGTCCAGATGTGTGATGCAGTAATTTTACGGAGCCCTTGTGATACTGCACGTTTGCCTTCTACTTCAGTTTGACATAGTGCTTGCGGTCTGGGAGGGGGTATAAAGCAAGGTCTGGCAGGGGAGCTTTATTCAAGTGTGCTGTGGCCACAATTGTGTTCTGAAGCTGCCCAACGTCCAACTATTGACAAGACCCTTGACAGAATGTGGAAAAAATGTCAGACCTTGATCAGAACTTGAGAAATGTGAGGGACTCCATCAGTATGTGAGGGGCCTGCAGGGAACGTATTGGCAGCAGTGGTAGACTGCTGGCCAAACTGTTCTGTGCATTTGAGCCTCTGGGACTCAGCAGCGCCTTTCCAATGTGCTCCATCACGAGTATAGTGATAGACCGTGAGAAAACTTGAATACGGAAAAGAAAAAAAGAAAATGGCCAAAATCCTACACTGCACTATGTTTCGGACAAATGAGGCTGCCGTGGCTGCTGGGTTGATAGCCAGGCAAAGGTTTCTTTAGAGAGCCCCACAGTCCGTGCAATTAACATAAGTATGAACAACATTATAGCAAAGTCTATGCCTCTACGTGAGAAGAATTGGAGAAGAAAACCTTGATAGAAGAGGACTTTGAAGAAATGGTAGATCTATAGAGATGGCAAGTGACTGGGTCAGGGCAGTGCATGTTTGGCTGGGCACACAACTAATAGCAGTCAAGGAGATGAAAAAGGAGGAAGGTAAACATTAGATTTAGGCAAGGAGAAGATGACAACTTAGGGCAAATAGAAGACAAAGCTCTGTCAACAGTTCCTGATTGACATCTGTGTTTGATGCCCTACAGTTTACTCACTTCTGGTCCCAAGTGAGTGAGCATGTGTTCATAAAGTAGAATTGTTGGATTGTGTTGTATTTTTGGTGATTTGCCTACATTAGGTCAATATACACTAATTGGCCACAACATTAACACCTGCAGAGTCTAATGAGATCCAATAAAGAAGAGGTTTTTAAAAGTGCTGCCCTTTTAAAGCAATTATGTTCTGTTTTAATGTTCTGTTTGTAATTTGTTGTAGTGGTATGAATTTCGGCGGCACGGTGGACGACTGGTTAGAGCGTCAGCCTCACAGTTCTGAGGACCCGGGTTCAATCCCCGGCCCCGCCTGTGTGGAGTTTGCATGTTCTCCCCGTGCCTGCGTGGGTTTTCTCCGGGCACTCCGGTTTCCTCCCACATCCCCAAAAAAAACATGCATTAATTGGAGACTCTAAATTGCCCATAGGTGTGAATGTGAGTGCGAATGGTTGTTTGTTTGTATGTGCCCTGCGATTGACCAGTATGCCCGATAGATTGGACAGACATGTCACTTTAGCCTAGTGATGTAACAGAAGAACACTTTGTCGCGTCTGTATTGTGATATAACTACGCTGGTAATGTCAACTGTTCCCTCTCTAAGTGCAGGCCTCAGTGAGCAGGCCACTGAACAAATGTGTGAGTGGTCTGCCTTTTGTGTGTTTTTTTATGTTGCGATGTGTTGCGTCTGTGTGTTACATTCTGCATGTCAGCAGAATTAGAAGCGTCTCCAGTGTAAAGTTCAGACACAGCACTGCTGACATTAATACTCCCAGTTATCCTCCTGTGCTCTCCGTGTGATGTCAGTCTGCGGTAACCAGAGCAGAACCACGAATAAAATGAGAAGGCAAAGCTTTGACCTGAATGGTGCACAGCTCAGAGCTTGAGCTCCCTGATTACATTGTAAGGCAGCAGTCAGTCACTGAGTGGACTCCAATGATGTCTTTACTTCTCAGCTAATAGCAGGGATTTATCCCCTAATTCAGTCATATCTTCAAAGCGGTGAGACACATTATCACGATGCATGCAGTGCGAGGGACAATTGTTCTTCAAAAGTCACACTGTAAAGATGTCACAAAGGTTTTTTTTTTTTTTTTTCCTCTCCACTATTTACTTAATGTTAGCCTGTTATACATAAAACAAAACTTGAATCAGGTGGTTTACTTACTAGGGTCACTGTTTTACTGTCAGGCAAAATGTTGCACGCACCATCCACTTGACTTTACCAACCTACAATATAGTGATGTTGAAGGGCACATTTAGAATAATTGTTTTTTTATCATTATAAAGCTATTGAACACATGATGCCTTAAGTATGTGCAAAGGAATGTAAAATGTTAAATTCCAAGTTTTGTGGCCACTGACCGGTTCGTGCATGTGTGTTATTTGTGGTCTGTGTTTATGTTTTTATTGAACTTACAGTTTGATATTGCATATGAATACTACGCAGTATATGCACAGCATGATGTGGCTTTTACTTACAACAGCTTGTGTTTTGCTGACTTCTTTATGTGCAAACACAAGAGAGAGGTTCAAAAATGCTCATTGCTGGGCTGGTGGAAGATACCCATGCTAAAGGTTCACATGTTAGCGGGTATGGATACTTAACTCGCTGTAGGCGTTGGCAGCCCACATTACACCCCTGCATGATTTCTTTTTGTGTTCCATAAGGGCTAGACTATAGAAAAACCTGCACCATCACATTCTATGATAAAATCTGAACAGGTATAATAACAGGCCTATCATTTCAGAATTTTAATAATAATCTGCTTTAGCGTGCAAGGCTTAAATGGATCAGTCATTCCTTCCCAAACCTCCTACCTCTCTGACACCAAGCACCTGAGTTTGTGTGTCAGTGCAAAAGAGACCTTCATCGTAATAAGTATTCATTTTGCACAACTTAAAGCTGCCTACTTGCTGAAAGAATTAGCATCGGAATCAGCATCAGGCGCACGAAGGGCATTGATGTGAATTAAAGCGCTCTGAATTATTAATTTCCACCTGCTGGAATCACATCCTGCCTCCCTTGTATCTCTCCTTCACGCCATTACCTCTCTCACCCCTCTACCTTTTTATCATCGTAAATCCAAACACCCTGACATTTCAAATCAATGTTAAGTGATACGATGACACTGTCATTTAATATGTATTGTTTTTGATGTCCCCAACAAAGATCGGTAAAGATGTTTATGAAGCAGTCCTCTTGTAGTTTAATTATTGTGGGCAATCAGCAGGGCTCACATTTATTGTGTTAAGTGCTTCATGATTTATTAATGTTCATGTTTAAGGTTAATGGAAGCAAGCGAAAATAAGAACGAAACCTCAAATTGATTCCTTTCTCAAAGGCTAAAGTCTACCTTATGACCTTATACTTTTTGAAGTCACAATATATTGTGTTAACTGAACTGGAATATTAGTGTTACACCAACTCTGGTGTTATGTGTGCATTGTTTGGTTTTAATAAGAAAAATAACATTAATTTTAATATCAAATATCTGTACAAATGCCAATATCTAACCAGCTTCAACTAAAGTAGCTTTATTGTTTATGGTGGTAGTTTGAAGTTCATTACTAATGTGAACATACTTTAACATTTAAATACATCTGACTTATTTATTTTTTCTTTCATACTGTCGTTTTTTGCAGTCACCAGAATTATGCATTTTTTTTTTAACCATTAATATAAAAAAAATGTACAATACTTGAGCAGTTGTTGAAGGAGCGGCCATTTCAATTTTCCTTATAAACGAGTTGTAAGATTTTGTTTTTCACATTGTAGAATTTATGGGTGTGACTGAGAATATTCAGTCATATGGCGGAGTAGAGGGGGAACAGTTAATTGACAATTAATCAATTATCAAATTAATCAACTATTTTGATTATCGATTAATCGTTTACAGACCTTGTTTGACTTAAAATTGTCAAAATCCTCTGAATTTCAGCCTCTCAACAGTGAACCCTCTCATATTTCTGTAGTCCTCCATGAAAGCAGACTGACGACAGACAGACTAAGGCTAAAGGCTAGTTGCATGAACTGATGAAGCCTGCTCTGATGAGAGGCAAAACATCTTCTGAGACAACCTATCGATTCAAGCCCTGAGAATTAAATTACCTAGATGTATGAGAATGTTCACAGGCTATGAACATGTACAATTGAATGCATATCCAATGGTCCATACCGTCCAAACAAAAGTTATATTGTTTTGAAAGTTTTAGTTGTGTCACACAATCCTTTATGCTTTCCAATTGGTTTGTAAAAATGCCAACATGCCAAGTTAACCAGGATGAAATATAGAAAGTGCAGTGTACTGTGTTGAATCGAATCACTCTGCAAACCATGACCAAGATTACAAACCAATCATCTGATTAATGGAGAAAGTGAACTATATAGACGTGAAAGCAATCTAAAATGTAAAATGTGCTTTGGTGCAATCCAGAGAACCACATTAAAAGTGTGAACACATCCTCACTTCCCTCTGGCTTTAAAGCATTTCTACATGACAGGCCATGCCACAGTCGCTTATATTCCCACTATAGAAGACCTCAGTCTCGTTCGCTGTCAGCTCAAACGGCTGTTTCTTTCACTGACTCTCATCTGTATGCACTGCATGTTTGCTTATCAGTAGTCTGACTCTGTCTATCTGTCAAACTGAAGGAGTCCATTTTCCCTCGCTGTTTATTGTCCTCTCTTTGCACAGTACGTAGCCCACCATCTCGCATGAATCTGTCCGTGCGTCCGTCTGTTTCTCCTCACTGTCCCTCACAGCAGTCGGTCTCACGCTACACCCCCCATCTTGGAATGAAACTGCATATCTTTAGTCTAACACCTTGAAGGAAGAGATCTAAATATGTGCGTGTGCACATGTACTGCCGTGTTGCGTTTAATCGAGCCTCCCAGTCCACTCAAAGTGATCAGTTGGTTTGCCAGCTGTCCTGGCAGATCTCTCCTTCTGTCTCTTCTCCCTAAAACTCTCATTTCCAGTTAACACAAAGTATATATCTAAGCAATAAAAAGGCAAATCAAGGATTACAAACACTTTGTCTAATGATTTGAATGATCTCGTTTGAAAGCTTTATTTCCTTCCCTGCCCTAATGCTTTTCTTGAGATTCCACATTTTATTGACAGATGGCTGCTGGTCCATTTTGAGTGACGTGACATTGCACGGCATTGACTTTCGGCAGCCCTGTGAATGACCCTTCGCTGTGGAAGATGATTGGCAGCGTACGAAACCAGCCTCCTTTGTTATCCGAGCAGCTCATATTGTGCCGATAGAGCCTCTATTTTAAAACACCGGGTGGGGTGGTGAAATGAAGAGAGAAGTCGTAAATGCAACCATCTTATCTATGTTACAAATACTTCTCTATGCCAGAAAATGCAAAAACACTTTTGTTTTCTCATGGATGAATACAGAATTGCAGCTGTTCACTTACTTGATGTTCTTGGCGTGGTGGAGGAAGGGTGGTAGGAGAACATTCTGGAACAAAGACTGTATTTCAGTGCTGTTTCTGTTATGTCCCCAGGCTTGGCTTAATGGTTAGCTAAAACCGAGAGGCTTTTCACTGCTGTGAAACAACAGACATTAAAAAGTCGATTACAGGGTTCTTATAGAGAAAAGAAAGACATTGCCAATCTTACGTGCACGAAACATACGTGTTGGTCAAATATTGAATCAATATGTAATCGCCAGGCTTTTGTGCAGACAGTGTTTTGCGTGATGTGTAAAAGACACAGCTAATTTTATTGTGCCTCTTGTCTGTTACTGTAAATAAAGCACACAATACGTGGGGTAATTTCAAATATTCTTGTCACGGATAGTTGTTCTTTTTTTTGTTGCAGTCATTTTGTACCGTGTTTCAGATTTTGAATCTTAATATGGATTAACGCTACATTTTATGCTTTCATAGATGCACACATCTTCCATCCATCCATTTTCTGTACCGCTTTATCCCCACCAGGGTCACGGGCGTGCTGGAGCCTATCCCAGCTATCTTAATTTTCAATTTTCAATCATATGGTAAGAGAAAAGTGAAGTAATACATGTAAATCCAATCTTCCAAATTATTTTAAATTCAATCCTGTATCCTCATGTTTATCCAGAAGTGAAGCAAAATTAAATAGCTTCCTCCACGGCCCATCTTCTACTACAAAGTAGGAGTATTACATTTAAATTTAAAACAATTGTTTTCATACGTGAATAAAGTCCTAACTTTAACAAGTGCTGTAAATGTTGAAGTTCCCACATGAATGTAACAGTCTGAGACCAGTACCGGCGCTTTCTCTGGACACACGCCATATACAGTATTTGTAACACTTAATATAATGATATTAAGTGGTATGGCATATAAATATTTTATAAACTATTGGTTACAAATATTTTTTTTAAATTAGTACTTATGTGAAATATGATTGTTTTGTAAAATGAAGGTGTTTTCCTTGTAATATTAAACAAATAAAGTTGTGGCTAGAATATGTACCATATTCCTCCAAAAGCTTCTTTCTAAATGTGTTTTATTTGTTGTGCAATCCAAACAAATGATGAAAATATTAATGAGATATAAGTAATGAATCAAATATATATTTATTGAAGGACTACGCAATCTGTGTAGTCTCTTTTGCATCTGGTTAGAGTCATCAATCATATTCTCTATTCATATTGCCTTTTTGTATGATCGTCTCCAGATCATGTTAACAACAACCACAACAATTGACTAATGTTCCTACACTTAAGTTTTGGCATGAGATGCATTTGATTCTATGGTTCTAATACTGTATATAGCAGACTCATCATGACTGATGAGGCATTGACATTAGAGTCCGATTTACAAATGCAGGAGCCAAACAGAGCGATGTGGCAGGCTGACATTAAAAAGTGGTAGAAATTCATATCAGCATTCTTTTCACACACATAATCTTTGGCCATAAGGACTGTTGGATTTCCAGGGATTTAGAAAGAGTGTGTATTGCAATGTATTACTTATTCAATAGGCTACTCATTAGATTTCCAAGTTGTGTGCGGAAAAAAATACATTTTAATAAGCCAGTCCTTATGTGTGTGCAACTCAGTTCTAAAAGAACGGGTTATTTTTTTTACCTGATGTTTGAAGCAGATCTTCCAGTTCCGGTGTTGGGCTTTTTAAAAAATTATTATTAATTAGATCCGTTTTCGAGACATTTTTAAGGTTAGATATATATTCCATAAAGGTTTAGACTAAACCACTTGATGGGTATGGTTCTGATTAGAAGAACGGCAGCAACTCTAATCCGTGTCTTTAGTGTGGCAAAGTAGTCTGCCTCACCTTGCACTTTTTTTTAATCTGCAGTTTTATGAGCTCACCAAAACACCAAAAAATAAATACATTTGCCTGACAATGGAAAATGAGTGCACATTAAACATTTATTAAAACATTATATTGGAGACATATAGAGAGACAGAAATAGGCACCTGCCAATAACAAGCTGCCTCAAACCAGTTAGTGAGGGGTTGCGCAATCTGAGATGAGGTTAGGCCGCTCGCTGCCGCACTTCGCATATCGCCCATGTATTTGAACAGGGTATAAATAAAAATAAGCAATTTTGAAATCATGCACCTTATTGGACTCAAAAAGAATTAAGAAAATAAGAAACAAAATATAGAACCCAGACCAGAGAACTAAAATCTAAATGAATTTGATTTCACATCATTATATGGCTCTGTCTTACTGCCTCCTCTGCACATCCATGCTTCACTGCTGTGCTGGCTTTTCTGTACTATACATGTTATGAGTCTGACTCATACTTACATATTAAGGAATTGCGCTACACCAATGTAACCCTGTAAGACATTCAAGGTTCTTGAGCTCATTTTCAATGTCGGCATATGCTACATGCACAAGACGCAGCGCCAGGAGTTAAGGTGTTTTGTATTGCTCAAGCGTCCTTCAACAGGACTTAAACTGCACTGGGAGTGAAATTTCCAATTGTTAGACAGCAACTTTGCCACCTGAGGTGTGCCTCTCCTGCATAGCCAAGTAGGGGGCTTTCCATGAGGTAGACTCCACAGCCATTCGGTAGCATTCAGCGGGTAGGATTTGTGGTGATCCTTGAAGCCCACCTTATTTATGTACTGCTCATGAGAGTACATAGCCTGCAGGATAGCTTTGGACAGGTGCTACTTAATTTATACAGCATCCACTTTGTGGGTGTAAAGAAAGTTATAGCTGGGGAAGCAAAACAAACTATGAACAAACACCTTCACATGAGACAAGATTTTAGTCATATGGTATGCTTGTCCAGTGTAAAGCCTGACAATATGTTAACAAGGATTTTTGGGGGTGGAGGTCAGTGATTGTCTTTTTCTTCTTTTTAAATTTTGTCTTAAAAATACTCTATCTGTCTGCGTGTTGACAGCCTGATTATTAAAATTGGTTTAAGCCTAAAGAGTTAACTCTGAAAGAAGGATACCAATGGGAGGTTATATGTTTTTGAAGGGAATGAAGGGAGCCAGAATGCAATGCAGAGTAGAGAGGAAGCTGCTAATGCATGCCCATTGTTTATAATATAGTCTCAGAAGAGAGATCAGAGTATTGAGCAGGAGCTGGCATCCTGATTTCACACCCATTATCACCTGCTCCAAAGGCATGGCAAGTGGAAAATGAAACTGCATAGCGAGAGAGTGCGAAATAACCACTTTTTATTCTGCGTGTTTATGTGAGCCATCTTGTCACGCGTGCATTGAGCTTCATTAAGCTCCTGTTGCATGGCGTGTAGTGTACTCGCATGTAAGGTCATAAGTGCTTATCGCCCTCAACCATATTCCCACCTTTTGTAGTCGCTCCCTCAAGTGTAGCAGTTACACTTGAGAATGTTGCAGATACTTCAAACGTCTTGCAAATAGAGTGGGGCGACTGAAAACAACACCCCAAAATGGAGTTTGAGGCTTTCAAAACTGTAGGCTGGCACAGTCCTCCAAGGTTTTTTTTTTAATCATTATTTAGAGTTTCTCCCAAGCGCTCTTTGAAACGCTCACTTGTGCCGACCACTGATCACACGTGATGTGAAAATTGTTCCTGTCAAATGGATTTAGGCAAAGTCTTCTTTTCTCGTCTGCGCTTCCCTGCGGATTCACTCACGTACTCTTTCATTCCTCCATTTGTTCTTATTTTCACACTTTCAAGAACTAATGCCTGGAATCTGAAGTGCAGTTACACACCAAGTCAACAATAATACTAATTTTAAATCAGTATTTGTTTTAAATATTACAATTGTTATAATACAATAAAGCATGTTTGCAGTATTGCAAGAATATTGTTGTAACTTTCTTCCTCTATATAATAAGATAAGTGGTGCACAGGTGCGCATGTGCAGATTGCCCTAGCTGATGTTTTATGTGTTTCTTGCAGCATGTCCCCCTGGATCATACAAGATGTCCTCCAGGCAGCAGGAGTGCTTTCCCTGTCCAGCAAACAGTGTTTCCGAGGATGAGGGCTCAGTGGTGTGTGTGTGCCAAGAGGACCACTTCAGAACCCCGCTGGACTCCCCCTCCTCACCATGCACACGTAATAATAATTTACATTTGTTTACATGTGGCTCCTGAAGCATCATCGTCCGCTTGGAATTTTCTTGCAATCTTGCTTATGGAAGCTTTTGCATGAAATGAGCAATTGTATGCCTGTCACTTGGTTATTCTGGATGTTCAGCAGTATGTCGCTCCACCATTTCCTTGTTAAGGAAATACTTAAGTCATGTATTTTACTCTATAGCCTCTTATCTGTCACCTCTTCATCTAACCTGCAACCTCCTCTCGTACTGCCGTTTTTGAATATCCATCCTCATCCTTTATTCAATTTTTCTGCTCCTCCTCATCCCTTCATTCCACATCTCATCTGTCTCTCTCCACCACAGCCTTCACCCCTCCTTCACCTTCTGTACCTGCCCTGCTATTGTATTGCATTGAAAAATTGCCAAGCACGCCCCAAGACAAAGACAGTATGCATCATGTCCTTTGTCTTTTTTTTTTTTTTTTTTTTTTTTCTCCCCCAGGAAACTAATGTGATATGTTTTCCAGCCAGTGACCCATGCACACTTCTCATTTATTTATTGAAATTACTTTTTCGGGCTTGTTTCATTTTGTGGGAATTTATCTCCACAATCATATCAAGAATGTGAAGATAGCTAAATCCAGTCCGCATTTGATATGACTGAGCAGTTGATGCTCCCCTGGAGAGAAGGAAAAAAAATGACATTCCATGTTTCAAATCTACTTGCCACAAACCATAACATCTTCTAACTTGTGCCTTTACTCTGAAGGGCCTCCTAAAAACATATTTTCGCTATGCACCATTTCTTCTATAGTTAACATGTAATACCCTACTATCACCGGTATTCCTCCCTCGTTTTATATATTTTAACATTAGGTTCACATTACATTTAAAGTAAACCCATTAAGCCATTTTCTTTATCTTTATGCATTCCATTCTATTCACATCCAACAAATCTTAAACTATTTTGCAGCCATTTGCTGATATAACCATTATAAAGAAGAGTCATTTAATGGACCACCTCAATGCAGTATGACTTCTTAAAGAGAGCCGATTATGTTATTTCCTCTCATTGAACATCTTCAAATAATGAGCTCAGTCCAAGGAAAAGGAACCTACTTTGAGTATTTTTCCGCTTCAGTGCTGTCGGTGGCTTCAAGGCACCACAAAGTACAGCAGGATTCAGCAGGCTTCAAGGTTTTAGGTTCAATCTGCAATGCAAAACATTAAACACAAATGTCAGCGGCTAGTCTGGACCTCAGTGTCATATTTTTAATAAAGAAACAACGTGTTTTTAAATAAAGAAAAATAGCACTGTACTGTAAAAAATAAAAATCACTTCACAAAGTAAAAAAATAATAATAAGCCAAATGAAAGATCATAACTTGAAAAGCACGTAAATTGGGGCGCTTGTAAATCAAGGCACCACTGTAATATCAATAACTCTCTCCAGGTGTCTCTGATATAATCGAAATTCTTAAACTTGAAATATGGTCTGAATAATTTTAAATTGTGTCACTGATTGTGTAGCGGTACACTCGCCTCACTTTGGTGCGGGCAGTGTGGGTTCAGTTCCCACTCATTGATGGTGTGAATGTGAGTGCGAATGGTTGTCTGTGTCGATATGTGCCCTGCGACTGACTGGCGACCAGTTCAGGGTGTAGTACGCCTGTCTCACGAAGTCAGCTGGGATAGGCTCCAGCGCCCCGTGACCCTAACCAGGATAAGCCGTGTTGAAAATGTATGGATGGATGGATGTAGAATTTTTAATTTTTTTTAATGTGTGTGTGTATAGTAAGAAAGTAATAATGCTAGTGTGTTGGTGGCCTTGGCAGAAGTCCTTGCAGCTTTGAACTGAATGATTTTAGTCCCTGAATAAGAGAGGGAGAGACAGAGCTTGAAATGAGCATAGTAGGGCCCCTTTAACTCATCACTACCACTCAACGGTCTTCTTTGTCACTTCTCATTTCCTCTTTTCTCAGTTCGCTCATTTCATACGGGCACATATTGCGACACTATTCTTCATCCTTCTGTCAAACTGAAATTTCATCCCTCTGTCCTGGAGCAACAAGCACACGCGGCACACTACAAACTCATCCCCACTGTGTGCACATTATCATTTCATTCCTCATCTTTTGCCTTCCCCCCCCCACCACCCCCACATCTCATCTTGCATGTCAAATACCACAACTCTCCAATAAAGATGCATTACAGGGCCAATAGGACAAAGACCATACAGGGGAGCTGTATTGATTTCTGCATAGAGAACAGCTTAGTAATTAGATGGTAAAATAATGGGCTGTATATCCTCGAACTACTCAGGGCACTAAAACCATGAGGTCACTAAGTCTGTGTGTACATGGTCTGTATGCATACATTCACATTCACTAGTGTGTACCTACAGATTCTTGAGTGTGTAGTCATACTGGCTTTTATGGTGTGGTTTAATTACAATATTGATTGCTGAGCTCTCCGATCCGTGTGCGATAACGTTTGTAGCAGCCTAATGACCACATTAATTACACAATTGATTCAGTAATTATGATTATCCCCAGATTTGGCCAATCCTCCACATGGATAGAGAACAGGAGTAAGAAGGGCGAGTGTTTTTATTAATCGAGAAATAAAGTACAATTCCAATGAAGTTGGGACGTTGTTAAACTTAAATAAAACCAGAATACAATGATTTGCAAATCATGTTCAACCTATATTTAATTGAATACACTACAAAGACAAGATATTTGGGGCTGTGTTAGTGCCAATGGCATGGGTAACTTACACATCTGTGAAGGCACCATTAATGCTGAAAGGTATATACAGGTTTTGGAGAAACATATGCTGCCATCCAAGCAACGTCTTTTTCATGCTTATTTCAGAAGACAATGCCAAACCGCATTCTGCACGTGTTACAACAGTGTGGCTTCGTAGTAAAAGAGTGTGGGTACTAGACTGGCCTGTCTGCAGTCCAGACCTGTCTCCCATTGAAAATGTGTGCCGCATTATAAAGCGTAAAATACGACAGCGGAGACCCCGGACTGCTGAAGCTGTACATCAAGCAAGAATGGGAAAGAATTCCACCTAGAAAGCTTCAACAATTAGTGTCCTCAGTTCCCAAATGTGTATTGAATGTTGTTACACACAGTGGTAAACATGACCCTGTCCCAGCTTTTTTGGAACCTGTTGCAGCCATAAAATTCTAAGGTCATGATTATTTGCTAAAAACAATCAAGTTTATCAGTTTGAACATTAAATATCTTGTCTTTGTAGTGTATTCAATTAAATATAGGTTGAACATGCTTTGCAAATCTACTTGAACATAATTAACCTGAAACCGGCTTTTTTGTTTCATATTGATGGTACAGCAGACAAATGTAGTTTTACTGTATTTTATGTACTGCCAAATTCTCTGGAACACCTTTGGATACTGCTTATGGTAGAGAAATAAAATAAAAAATGAATTTACGTTCAATAACTGGTGAACATTCCTACAGTCGGCATGTGAGTTGCAAGCTTTCTTAAAAGTTCCAACATCTGTAGCAACGTGCTGCGTGATAAAAATGTCTATTTTAAAGTAGCTTTTTATTGTGAGCAGCATAAGGCTTACCTGAGCAGTAATCATGTTGTGTAATCAGCATCTATTTATCCCACACCTGTGAGGTAGATTGATTATTTCAGCAAAGAAGAAGTGCTCGTTACAGGCATGTAGACATATTTGTGAACAATAATTGAGAGTAATAGGCCTTTTGTGTGCAAACAAAGTCCTAAATCTTTGAGTTCAGCTAAATGAGAGCAAGTGTTGCATTTATGTTTGATCAGTGTAACATATACCTGTAAGCGGACATGCTCCCCGCCACCTGAGGAGTCATAGTGACTCCCCCACAGCTTGATAAACTGCATTCTTCCCTGTGGCCCTACTGTTCGAGACAGCCACGAGAAGACAGCTACTGGACCCTAAATTAATTAGCAGGTCCCCTCGAAATCTTGGTTTACAGTCATCAAAGAGTGCTTTTCTTCGTTTGAACTGACAGCAGCCAAAAGGGACAGAGCGACAAACGTGCACGCAAGGCCCCACCCACTGGCGTTTGAGAGTACTGCAACCCATAAACATCCATTCAGTTGTTTTTAACTGAAGATAAAATGTGCGTTTTAATATTTTACGAACTCTGCAGAAATATTCCAAATGTATGCCTTGATGCTTGCATCAGGGTGTCAACTTTACCGGTGCAGCTGCAAGATTTTGAGAACTGTTGGTCCTGATTGGAAACCCCAAGCAGCATGAAATGTTGTTGAACCATAAGCAGTTGATTTGCCAAGACGAAAGTTTAATCATTTTATATGCTTGACCTATGAGTACACATTTTTATCCACACAAATATATGCTACATACCTGATGATAATAATAATAATACATAACACATAAACGATCAACAATCGGAGGTCCGCATTGCATTCTATCTAAATATGGTTTTATTTAATGTCATTTTTTCCCATGTTATCACCGATAAACACAAACATGCATTTTTAGACAAGTTACTTTTATATTTACAAGTGAAAAGTTCCAATGTCATCTGAGGTACATTTCTTTGCAGTGAGTGGAATTGCTGCTGACGGTGCGATGATGGCAGCATTTTAACTGCTTTGGGGAGAAAACAAATGTGTTGTAAAAAGCGATGCACAATGTTTCCCAATGTATGCCTCCGCAAATTGATTGTTTGATGCTGACAACCACCAGCAAGAATGACAAACATAGAACTGTATTGACTAGTAGCCTGGATGAATCCATCAATGCGGATAGTGTATAGGTTTTAATTATATGTGCAAAAAGCCACTCCCATAGGTTGAGGCATTCCTTTTGAATTTGCTTTACATTTACGGCAGACAATTTGCAGGCGGATGGAATTTATGTAAATCAACAAGGAAGTTTGTCTCAGATGGGGAGTGTACAACAAGAGCAAAAGATAGGAGAAAGATGAGTCGAGGAGAGTAGGACGGGGACACAGACTTGGGTTATGCATTTAAATTGTCAAGCAGAAACGAGGAAAGTTATTTACCAAGGCAAAGCAAACATGAATAAAGTCCCAGCTGAGTCGACATTAAATGCGTGTGGGTTCACACTAAATGCTCTTCTGATCTTATGTAATTCTCCTCTCAATGTGGGTCCAGTGGAGTGAGGGAACAGCTGTGGTATGTGACGTGTTTGCTCACGCACATGGCAGCACACCTTTACTTATTCATTGCGCAGGACACACGCGCACACACACACGTACACACACCTTGGCATATAAAATGCATGGGCTTTAATGGACCTCAACTCTATTGAGCCCTCTGTCTGCATGGACTGCGGGAAAAGACACAGGTTAGTCAGGACACTACTGAATGAGGATTATATTCCGTCAGATGACTTGCACTCTATTGTATTTGTAAGCACTCTGGGGTTTAAAATAACATGCAAAAGCTCCACACACAGAAGCTAAAGTGACTTTGTATACCTTGGAGAGGATCCCACCAAGAATAAAAGTATAACCCAAAATTGTATTGATCTGACAGTCAAAGAAAGAAAAACACTGGGGATGGTATATATTAATTTAGAGGAAGTGACACATCATTAGCCAGGGGATTGTTCAAGCTTATTAAAATTTACAAAGACGCATTTGTGATAGCACGTCACGCATTTGCCTGGCCGAATCAACACCATCCAATTATAGATGTAGAAGCAATTGTTACAAGAACCTGTAAGGCCTTCTCCATAGAAGGGATGGGACCGTAGTGGTACGTGCTGCACGGTACAGTATACATTTATGGATCACAGGTTTTCAGTTTTACACTAGCTACGCACTCGGGGCTAGTAAAATAAAACAAAACACAGCTTTTATGCAGTTGCTGGCTTCCCCCAAATTATTGGAGTGATCAATTCCTTTTCTGTACCTCAGTAATATGTTTGTTTGCCTCTTCCACTCCAAAAACGTAAAACGTTCTTTTAAATATGGGATGTGATCTTTCAAGATGTTTTGTTTGCAAAACCACGGAGAACACAAACAGACCTGCGGTCCTCCTTGCTTGCTTCCCTGTACTTTTCAAGGAAACACAAAGCAGTATGACAAAGTTTCTCCTGTGTTCGTATCCTGATATACTGTACATAACGCTTGCTGGACACACAGGTGAGCAAACCCTTGAAGTAAGTTGTATTATTCAGTACACTGCAAAATGCTGATTTTCAAAATGCCTTTTGAGTTGACAATAGTTAAGGCTTTAACTTAGCAGTTCAAATCGGCTACATTAAGCTTTTAAATGACTTCCTGTAAACTTAGTCATTTTCTATTTGAGCAAATATTGCTGGTGCAGTATAAAGTTTTAGTGATTTAACATTTTAGTGTGATAATAAAAACAAACCTCCTGGTCTCACTGTACCTTTAACTTAGGTCTATTTATTCTCCTCTTTCAGCCCCACTGAGACAAATTAGCCTTACTTGTACTAAACTGTTGACCCTAACGTTAGCTCTGGTGTCCATGCTTGCTGCTGCATGTTTTGTGTTCCGGTCATAGAAGCACTTCCATAAGCCTCTGGGATAACTGAACCCCTTTAAGTTTCAGTACTTATGTCACATACGTGTGCATGTAGTTTTTCGGTTGCATTTTCTTATGTTTCATCAAAATAACTTTTTTTTTTTTTTTAAACATCACTTTCTGGATACAACAGGGTTTTGATTGAGCAAAGCATGGTATCATAGCATTTATGTTGTTGTCGTAGTAATGGTATTAGTAATACTGTAGTTGCAGTAGTAGTAGTAATTGATCAAGCTCTAGTGGAAAGGTTTGGAGAAAAACATTTTGACTTTGGACTTTTACTTTGTTTTCAGTTACTTCAGTTGTTCTGTGAAATCTGATATGAAGTAAACTAAAATCCATTTCCTTGTCTTTTAGGGCCCCCCTCACCACCCAAAGACTTGGTCTACACCGTGAAGCAGTCCACTCTCATCTTGGAATGGGCTGCGCCGTCCGACACAGGTGGCAGGGTCGATCTGACCTACAGCGTGGGTTGCCGGCGCTGCGCTGGCAGGCAGTGCGAGCCCTGCGGGGCCAGCATCGGTTTTGTGCCTCAGCAGGTCGGTCTGACGGAGAGAACGGTGACGGTGGTCAATCTCCTTCCCAACACTAACTACACGTTCACTGTGGAGGCTTTGAATGGAGTGTCTGAGCTTCTGCCCAACAAGAGGTTCTACACACAGGTCAATGTGTCAACAAACTTACCTGGTGAGTCATGTTTATTAAACATATGTGATATTTTAGATTATATATTCTATGAGTCAGGAGATGTCACTTTCATAGAGTTGGAGCTGAAAGGTGAGCACATTTTTAAAGCAATTAAGAATCTTATGTAATGATAAATGGACAGTATCTCACAGCTGAGTTTGAATAATAACAATAATTATTGTTGTTGTAAAATTAAGTAAATAAACACAGGAATCACATAAAACAAGACCAGGCCTTCAAGATGTGAATACACGCATACAGTGTATATTTCCCCAACAAACTTGCTGCAATCCTTTTTGGTTTTTGAAAATGTTGATTTGTATGCAAATTGCTCACCCAAACAAAATCTAAATTCTTCGAAGATTGGCAATCTAATTAGAGAATCGACAATAGTGACACTGAAAGATGCACGGCAAGGAAGCAGATGATAGAAAAACAATAAGAAATGAGTTGTTTTTGTTTGCTTGCTTAGTTCATTTGAATTTAACAAAGGAAAATGGGCTTCGTAGCTCATACGAATGGGTGACACGTTATTCAAATTGAGTAATAAGATGAAAGCAGCCAGTATGATGGTCTTTCTACGAAGCCTTAACATATTTCATGACATATGACAAGTGTCATAATGGAATAAAAACATATTGGTCTATGTCAACTGTATACACAACATCCCCCTCCAAATTGAACAACAAATATCATGGGTAGTAGATCAACACCATAGATCCATGTGGTAAGCAATGAAAATTTAACAAAGATGGACATATACAGCATTTATATTTTCAACCCGGTATTTATAATTGTTCCTCTGGCCATGATTCTTCCTTTCGCTAATCTTTTCTCCCCCTCTTGTCTGTTGGTCAAGTTACAACTTGCCATAGTTGTGATTTTTAGATACTATTTGATATTTAGGTTTGCCTGCTAACCGTGTTATGAGGGATTGGTCAAGGAGTTGGGGGAGTGTGTTTGCAAGGGTTTCCGAAGACTTTCAGAAAGTATTTAGACTGACATTCGGTATTGCAGTCATTAATACTGTGTATGTGTGCGGATTGTAGTAGTCAACAGTGTTTGTAATCGCATTTAATTTTGGAATGTTACTCTTTTGAACTCCACCTTCTCGACTGTGCGCATCCTCAAAATTGAAAGTCTGAACTTTTTTTTTTTTTTTTTTTTTAAGACAGAAAAGATTGAAACTAGTTAGAATCAGAATCATCTTTATTTGCCAAGTATGTCCAAAAAACAGAAGGAATTTGTCTCCGGTAGTTGGAGCCGCTCTAGTACGACAACAGACAGTCAACTAACAGAGAATACTTTTGAGACATAAAAACATAAGACACATAATTAGTTAGATACATTTGAATAGGTGTCTTTTGTTAAAAATCGATAGCTATATCGCTTTGTTGCAGAAGCAGGACCATAGTAGTTAGGTTCTTTGTAATGTTCTAATCGATGAAGATGTAATAAATTAGCAATTTTTTTTAGCAAATTAAAATAGCAAACATGACTATGGTGTGGTGTTCATGTTGGTGCGCAAAACAGGGTACAATCCCGACTTGAACAATGTAGTGTGCGGTAACTCGAGCAAGATGCCTTTTTTTTTTTTCCTGAAATGATTTTGGAGATGCGAGGATTCCGTCTGACAGCAACGATATGCAAGTTGAAGTTATGTTTGCACATTTGTTAAGGAGCAGTAGATTGCTCCCAAACAGATGGAATTGTTAAAAATATTTTTTTTCAGAGCTCCCCAGGCTATTGGGGGTTATGGGCGTAGTTTTGCATGTTTGGATGGATGGATAAATTGGAGGACTGGGATAGAAAAGTAGCAGGGGTTGCGTGAGTAGATGTGGCATGGGGTGGATAAATGGGGGATCAGAATTACCCACGGCTGCTTATCTAGTTGTTGTTTTTTTGTGTGTCGCCGTGTACGTGCATCTGCGGTACATGCACCGGGCGGGCCATTTGTGCGTGACAACATTTTTCATGTTTGCTTGCATACAATGAACTCTGTGCATCTCCGTAGGTGCAAGAACGATACGACGCAATGGTATATTCCCCTGGCTTGTTCAGCTTTTGTGTGTGTGCGAGTGATTGAAAACACACGCGGGTTGAATGTCTCGGCCCCTGGTGGTACTTCCAAAGCCCTTTAGCTGAGGCAGAGAAGTAGAGAGGGATGCAGGATGGCTGAAGTGTTGCGGTGGGTCAGGGAGGAGGAAGGATTGGCATTTCAATATCCTGAGAGGATTACTGGCTCTGCTTAGATGGCTGGTCCCCGTGGAGTTACACAGGCCTGAGAGACGGACGAATAAAAGCAGAAGGCGAAAAGGGAGCGGTTGAATATAGAAGTTGATGGGATGAGGAGAGGTGAGTGGTGTAGCAATGCGAGTCGAATGTCTTCTGGGTGCAGAGGAAAAGAGGCTCGGGGATAAAGATGTAGTGCAGACACCCATAGATGCTGTGCGGACAACAGCAACTTTGTCTGAACTCTGTCATTGGGGCGCTTGAGGACAGTAAAGACGGCAAACTCAATGAATGACTCAAAGTGGAGAAGCTACCAAGGAAAAGTGTCAGACGCACTACAAGTTAACAGTCAGGTTATGAGCTGAAATAACTTGGAAATGATGAATGTGGAAAACAATGCATACAAATTAAAACATAGAGCAAGCAATCAAATATGAGCAGAAAATGAAAAAGTCCCGAGATGATTTATTTTGTTCAGATAATAATGCTCAGTTGGGGGTTTAAAACAATAGCAGTGTGTTTATTGTAATATATGTATCCATGTAGTTGTACTTAATAGAAAATTCCCACAGGAAATTATCTGAGGAATTTTGAAAATAATTGTTTCAAAATGTTTCATGGGAACATACATGCAAACAAATATCTTTAAATAAATAAATGTATCCTGTGATTGGCTGGTGACCAGTTCAAGATGTACACCGCTTCACGCAGTCAACTGTCAGCAGGGGTAGACTGTGAACATGATCAAGTATAGAAAATGGATGGGAATAGTTTTCAAAAATATATTTTAAGTTATTGTCTGATTTTTGTTGAAGCTCAAACTTTATGATGATGCTCAACTGTTCAAACACTTAGGGGCCACTTAGAAATACCCTTTTATATATATATATATATATATATATATATACATCACTTTAACAATGCCTAGGCTGTATTTCTGATTACCTATTTGGTATTTTAATTCATTCACAATTATTCCTGTAAAATAAGAATTTACAGGAATTGTGCAGGAATTTTGAATTGGTGCTGAATTGTCCTGCATCATCCGAAGGTTGTTGCAAATTTTGGCCTTGTCTCATCAGTGGTCACCACAGCGAGTCACTCAAATGATGTGTCTTGTACAGTGACAGTCTGAATCTATCAATCCAACCAATTCCTATAGCACTTACCCTCACAAGGTTCGCAGGAGGGCTGGAACCTATCGCAGCTGACTCTGACAGGAGACATATAGACAAGAAAGTGTT
The DNA here is from genome assembly GCF_024500385.1 of Phyllopteryx taeniolatus. Taxonomy (NCBI): domain Eukaryota; kingdom Metazoa; phylum Chordata; class Actinopteri; order Syngnathiformes; family Syngnathidae; genus Phyllopteryx; species Phyllopteryx taeniolatus. The sequence continues at coordinate 12,033,936 of NC_084522.1, forward strand.
CATACTTCGATTCACAACTGTGGTCATGAGTTTTATAAGAAGCATGTTTTTTTTTGTTTTGTTTGTTTCTTAATGTGGGAGGAAGTCAGAGTACCTGAAGAAAAAGACAGAGAAAAAAAAGCACAGTGACAACATGCAAACGCCACTCAGGAAGGCCAGAGCCCAGATTCCAGCTCTCAACCACAGAACTGCGAGGCAAATGCGCTAATGACTGGTCGACCATGTCGGCAGTCTGAATCTAATCTTACCTAAAATAGGAGATGGAGCTGAGTCAGACTCAACACTTTTTTTCAACCAACGATAGATGTGAGTGCATGCTTCAGTGCGACTATTTGAATATCAGTTTGCAAGTCATAATTTGGCTGGGATCACTTCTTTTGGACTTTTTGACATTGAGTATTTGCTGTTTTGTCTGAATCACAGCTGCTCTGCTGTCAATAAACACAATTTTGCTTTTCTTTATCAGGTTCCCAATAGCTTTTTCCCCCCTCCACTTTCACACCTCTCTACCTTTTCTCCGCTCATCCCCGCTTTCAGCACTCTGCATGGAGGCATTTGAATCCTTTTTTTTTGCCTCCTTAATTAGAAGTGATGGGAAGGTGAGGCTTCAGCAGGCACTAAATGAATAGAGTCATCAAGCTACTTTTCAGGACTATAGCACAGCCACTTAAGATGCTTTGTCACTCTGTGATGGGAATTTTAATTGCCTATCTCTTGCCTTGTAATTGGAGTCTATGAAGAGGTACTCTGAGTCTTTAGCCATGTGTGCTCTGGATATGGATTTAAAGGTTTTTTTTCTCTGTTGTTGCGGAAAGTGTGATGCTCACTTTGATACCTAGGCAAAGCTTGGGGGAAGGTGACCACACAATACTGTAGGTACTGT